>NC_020405.1:1458485-1463676 GCF_000321355.1 Plasmodium cynomolgi strain B
GCTTCTTTTGTTCCCTTTTCAACAAGACTAATGGCTCTTTTTCGCAAAAAAAAAAAAAAAAAGCGGAAAATGTGTTTTTTTTTAAGTAATATATCATCCAGTATTTTTGAAAACGCTCTTTGGTATTTTAAGATTTATTCATGAGGTGAGAGAAAAAATGTTACCTACGTTGAGCAGGGGAAAAAAGAGAAAAAAAAGGCAAAAAAAGCAAAAAAAAAAGCAAAAAAAAAGCCAAAAAATGAAAAAAAAACGAAAAAAAAACGGAAAAAAAGGGAAGAGGAAAAATGAAACGGAAAGGAAAAAAAAAGAGAAACTGAGGGACGAAAGCGAAAAAGACATATTCTTGTTTTGGAGTATCTTTTTCGCGCCTTTGCCATTTAAAAAATGTGTAATTTTTTATTCCATTACGTGTATTTGTGCCCCCATGCGTTTTTCACCAAGCGAGCATATTTTACGTGTGCGCAGTTGTGCCATTCGCTGTTCGTTAGCCTTTCATTCGGCTTATTTACACGTACACTTGGGGGCACATATGGGGGCACATTTGGGGAGCACATATGGGGGCACATTTGGGAGCACATTTGGGGGCACATTTTTGCGTACGTTTTTTCTCTTCCTCTTTTTTCCTCCTTTCTTTTCGCCCATCTTGCCTCTCTGCAAAAGAGAAAAAAAAAAAAGTCCTCCCCTTGAGTAAAAGGATTTGTCGCCCAAGTAGGGGAAGTTCCAACCCGTTTAAAATGTGTAAATGTATGATGTAGCAGCAGGGAGAGAGAGCTACAGTCCAATACGATATACACAATGTGCGTATAATTAAAATGGGGTATAAACAAATGGTTGCCACAAGCGCAAGTTGTAGAAGCGTTTCCGAAGCGGCATTCCTTCGAGGGTAAATAAAATAGGGTTACCCAAAAAAAAGGAAAAAAAAAAATTCCATATCTGTGCACACTTATGCGATATTACAACATTTACCTTTTCCTGGTGGTTGTCCCTGTTTTTAATGCAAAATGTAGGACAAAGGGGGGAAATATCTACGCATATCTACGCATATCTACGCATATCTACGCATATCTACGCATATCTACGCATATCTACACATATTTATACATATTTATACATATGTATATATGCGCATATTTACACACTTCTATACATATGTATATATGCACATACCTCTGCTAACGCTGACGGGAAGGCGCCCCCTTTTTCCCCCCCAAAACTACAGCTTTGACGTGAAAATGTAAAAACTGCTCCCTTACATAGTTAACGTGTGTGTGCGCAATTTTTCCGACCAAACAAAAGTTCAGTTTTCCACCTTTGGGAAATTGTTTCTAAGAACGTTTGCTACTACCTACGTTCCGTTTCCCTTTAACGTTCTAGTGTTTTCAAAATGTTGCTGTTTTCCAAGCCACTGTGAACACAGTTCGTAATTTTGTTTGACCCAATTTGGCAAGGTCAGAAGTACATTTCTAAGACATGCCGTTCCTCCATTTTTGCGGACGTGTTATCATAAAAAAGGGGAAAATTTTAAGTTATAAATGGGATTTTACGGAAAATCCCAAGTGATAATAATTTTTTTTTTTTTTTTTTGCCATTCACAGTGCTCACTTTTGCAAAAAAAAATACCCCCCCCACACCGGGGCCATTACAATTGGCAAAATTGTAACAAATCCGCTTCGCCAATTTCGATAGAACTACACTTCATTTTTCGAACCTTTTATGTTAATGATTGGTGTCCTTTGCCGGAAGCGTTGTGGATATGTCCCCCCACGTGAAAAATGACTCCATGTGAATTAACACACCGCATGGGCATATAGGGGGGCAACATGTAAGTTTGTTGACAAGGATGTTAAATACGTGAGTGAATATTTAAGTAAAAAATATGGCATCAAAAGGGGGCGATCACAATGAACTGTTCCAAAAATCCCGTTTGTAGAAAACTCTACGTTGCTGTTTTTACGGGTAAGCCCATTTTTTAAATTCCCCCCTTTTGTAGTCCGCGTACTCATTTGAAGGAAGCGCATGAAGCTGTTTTTATTTACAACTGGGGCAAAGTGATTTACCCGGCGGCTGGGTGTATAAGAGGGAAAAAATGACGTGGTGTGTTTCGTTATGCTGCGCTGCGCTACATGACGCATGAATGGAAATATTGAGGTATGAGAAAAATTGCGAGAGAACCCCATTCTTAGGAGAGCTAAAAGGTAAAAAAAAAGTTAGTTAAAACGAAATGGAGAGGAGCAAAACGAGGGGGCGGCTTTCACAGGAAACCATGAAGGAGAGTTCTCACCCAAGCATCCCCCCCCATCTACACTTCCATAATACATTTATATATATGTACTAACTATATATATACACTTGCATATTTGACATAGTGAAACACCGTATGAGCTTCTCATTAGGGGTAGAACCCCACATCGTTTGAGCCGCCTAAAAGCCCCTCTGCGCTTGCAATCAGCGCGACAAAAAGAACCCTGTGCGTTTCTCTCACCCGTTCATGTTTAAAGAAAAATCAGATGAAGCGAAATGTTTAGTTGTGCTAAGCGCAGATGTGCCCCCGTACAGATGGGTACATATACCTGTATATATGTATATGTACATCTATGCATGAGCATATCAGCGCGTGTTGAGCCCTTTTGTACGTTCAGCACACCCCCGCAATTATTGCTCTTCGTTTTATACCCCCCGCCCTTCTCTTCGACGATATCACCTTTTTCTAAGCGCACCTCACACATATGGCAAGTAAAGCAAAGCGCAATCCCTCCATGCAGGGTTCTTACGCTTCTTAACACGTGCCTGGCGCCGTTCGCGCTGCTGGGTTGCGCTAAGTGATGGCACAGCTCTATGTGCGTGTGCTAGTACACGTGCATATATTATATATACGTGTACGTGCAGCAGTAATTTACCCCCTCGTTAACGCATAGGCAACTCTAGCGCACTCACTTCCTCCCTATTCGTGTGTTTTAACCAGCTTTGCATGCAAAAAAAAAAAAAAAAATTAACACAGGGGTTAAAGCCAGCAAAGTGAAGGGGGTACTAATAAGCTGATGGCTGCTATTATGTCATAGTAACATTCTTACTTATAGATGTGAAATTTAAAAAAAAAATTTTTTTTTTTTTATGCCTCACTATTTTTAGCAGTCGAACGGTAACAATGATTTAAAAAAAAAATTTCATTGGCTATTTTTACAACTGTGTTATTCTAAGAAATGGTACATATGTGAGCGCGCCTTACCGCTTTTAAGGTTTCGCACAAAAAGAACGCTTTAAGCAAAACGAAAAAAGGTGCACAGTGTGACATGGCGACTTGGCGGCACGATGGCATTGCGACATAGCTGTGTTTGCTTATATAAGTGTAGTGTACTTTTATATACAGCACATACTTACGAGTGATAAATATAAGAGCACACGTGATGTAAACGCGATGTGACCAAAATAGGGTAAGCTCCTTCATGACCAGTTTGCTCACAGTGGTAACGTTACATGGCTCCATACATTGTGTATTAAATGGTATTATTTATATTTATTTTTTATTATATATATCATCGCGCTTATGACAATGCCAGCACATTAAAAAATTTTTTTAAAGCTTGGTTTGCGTCAAAATTATATTTTTACATCACAATGTAATCACCTGTTCGCTCTTTCGCTCTTTTTTGCCGCATAAAACAAATCATTGAACAATTTTGCACAAAAAAAAAAACGCAAAAATGAATAAGTAACAAATGGTTTTATTTATTGCCAATCACAGATGACTTAACACATGTTCAAAGTTTTTTCGCACAAACTTTTAAGTAATCAGAGAAAATGCATATGTAGTATATGTGATGCGTGTAAGCCTTCCATGTACATTATAAGTATAAATGCAAATGTAAAAATATTTATTTGTTTATTCACCTGTTTGTTTATTCATTTGTTTGTTTATTTATTTGTTCATTCTTTTTTTTTTTTTTTTTTTTCATTTATTTTTTTTATTCATTTTATTTTTTTTTTTTTTATTCATTTATTTGTGTACGTCGCATGCGTACCCCCCCCCTGTGGTGTACTATGTCCGCTGATGCGTACGCTTACATGTAACGAGGAGAAGACCCCCTTCGTTTTGGGCTCTGCTTAAGCGAACGCTTTAACGCTTTAAATTGCTGAGTGTAGCAAATGTGATCATTTGCAAAGCGAACATTATTCCTTCCCTACCACACTTCTGTACATCCCATATACACGCATTTACTGCGCTTCCGCCTGAGGGGCATATATATAAAACACATACAGTACTTACGCATATGCAGCATACAAGCGCGTATGACTTTTTTTTACCACTGGCTCCCCCCACCCCATAAAGCTTTCCTTATTCCATGATCAACCAGAAGAAGCAGAATATATTATATTTTTTTTTCTTCCCATTGTAATAAGCATGCAAATCTAAAACGAAAAGAAATAAAAATATATTTTTCATTATGCTTCATTTATTTCATTCATCCCTTGCTTATTTTTTTTTTTTTTTAGTTAAACATAATTATTTGCTTTAATTTTTTTTTTTTTTTTTTCACACCAGTATTTAAAATATTATATGAAGCCATTTTAAAAGCGCCCTTATTTAAAATTAGCTATCTGGCACATTTTTTTTTTTTTTTACAGCTACGTACAGGGCCTGCCTTTCCCCTCATTTATAACATTTATAAGTTCGTGTGTTCCATCGCCATATACATTACTAGCGTATGTGTATGTACATCCTTTTATAACGCGCCATTGTGAAGGATATTCTTCAATATACACACACATTGGTCGCAGTTTTATTAAGATTGTCATACGTATTTATGCATCTCCGCTCCCTTCCATTTTTGATTTTGTGAAATAAAAGAGACGTCGAAAGACATCCCATTCGCCTTAAATTAATTACACGTTTTACTTTAATACTTAATTTCCCCTTTGGCGTTGAAAATGAAAGTCAGTTACATTTTCTCCCTCCTTTTCTTTTTGATCATTTATAAAAATACGACCACCAATGTTGTGCATTGTGGCGGCTACAGTGATTTAGCGGCAACGAGCGCCTTAACAACCATAGTCAAGGATCCAATAAGGTGAGTACGGCATGGTTTAGCATTAGCAATAGTTTGCACAGAGTGACACATCGTCGGAAGCCTTCGTCTGGCGATGCTAAGTGTCCCGTATATTTTTCAAATCTGTGTGACGAATATAAAGTGAT
>NC_020405.1:1463996-1476826 GCF_000321355.1 Plasmodium cynomolgi strain B
TTTTTTTTTTTTTTTTTTTTTTACCCATCACCGTGTAGGCCTTACGAGAAATTTGGGACCAGTGTACCATTGCCGTGTACAACAACACCCTTTATGCCATCGAGTCCAAGCCACTGCTATTCTTGCACGGTATTTTGAACGAGTGCAAAAACAACTTCTCCACAAAATTGAGACAAGACCCAGGTTTGATTGTAGCCAAAATAGACCAAATATTAAAGTCCCAAATATATCGTTTCTGGGTGTCAGAGCCTTATTTGAAAATCGGAAAGTCGAGCATCTTCTACACCAGAATCAACTCCAATAATGTACCTCCTCTACCCAAAGAATGCACTTTGAAACATTTGTCATCATACATGGAGGAGAAATTAAAATCTATGGAGTCTAAGAAGAATATTGAATCGGGTAAATATGAATTTGACGTGGAGTCAACGAAAAATACGACGGATGACAGCCAGGCGGATGAGGAAGATGACGATGAAAATGAAGAGGATGCCTTTGAGGAGGAATCCTTTGAAGAGAAAAAGAGCGAAGAAAAGAAAGATTAATAAAGAGTATAGTGGGGGGCACCGAAGTTTGTGATTGCTTTTGTGTTAGTGCCAGCCCCAGTTGGCTCGCAGGGTTCGTTTGTTTGTCTGTCTGTATGTCTCTCTATCTGTCTCTCTGTCTGTCTCTCTGCCTCTCTATCGGTCGGTCGGTCCATATTTCCCCACCGTGAGTTACGAACCTTCACCCGACGTGCACAAGTTGACGTGTATTTGCGATGAACGCGTGGCTCCGAGATGGAGTGAGCACAGAGAACCCAGTGAACGTTCGAAGAAGAGCGAAATGTTGTGAAGAGAAGGGCCAGAAGGAATTTTTTTTTTTATTCCCATATGACCATTTGTGTATGACGATTTGTTCCCGATTGGTTTCGAATCGTACCGACTTTTGTAGAGGCTCATTTGTCACCTGAGTAAAACCCCTGTATCCAGAAATGATTGATTCCGAGGACGACGACGCATTTGCTTAGCTTACCACCTGGGCTAGAGAGACACATTTGCGTGTAACGTGATAATTAGTTGTTGTATACGCGGTTTATGCGTGCATTTGATGAAGGATGTGCCGATGTCTACACACAGGAAGCGAATACCCGCATGTGAACACTCGTGCGCATCCCGAGCAGCGTAACACCAATGAGGGTTGACTTAAAACATGAAGAAAGAGAGTTACCATAGAAATTCGCATTGAATGCATAACAGGGAGAAATGTCTATGCAGCGTGTGTCAATATGTACGCGCATCCACATTTCGACAACGTGCAGGAGAAAAAAAAAAAAAAAAAAAAAAAGGGGGTCCATCATCGCATATGTGTATATATGTATATGCTTATATGTTCATAATTTCATAGCCATAAGAATATTCCACCTTTTGAGTTGCCGTTACGATTTCTCGTTCATCCATCGCGCCTTGATCGCGTATGGCACATCCCCCCTTTTACGACAAATTGATGTCCACATTGCGGCTTTTTTATGGCAGTCTTTTTCGCATGGCCGCCTTTTTATGACCATTTTTGCCCCCCCCCTTAGGGCGATTTTGCTCCATTTTGCGCCGCTTTTTATTTCCTATATAGTTATATCGCAATTTCAATACAGTTCTTTTTTACGTTATCTGCATTTATATTTCTTTTTTACCATAAAAAGTGAAATAGTGTTATTTTACCCATACGTATATTTTGCCCATTTCGTTATTTAGCGTGTTTATCATTTTATTCCTTTTTTTTTTTTTTCCCACAGTTTCATCGCAATACATTTACAGCGTCGTATATCTATCCGAGTATTCATCCCTTTTAAATGTATGTTTTTTTTTTTTTTTTTTTTTTTTTTTTGGCTTTCATTTTATACTTGCATGGGAAGTTTTTAAAGTTTTTCCTTTTTAATAGATCTTTCCTTTTTCTCCTGTTTTTTTTTTTTTTTTTTTTTATAGACTTTTTTAAAATTAATAACAATTTCTTACATTTATTTTTCACCATAAAGAAGAACTTTTTCTCATTTTCGTCTTTTTAAAAGAAAAATTTTGTTATATTGTTAAAAAAAAAAAAAAAAGGAAGCTATTTTCGAAAAGGCCTACGCAGTTTTTCTGCCTTCTACCTTTTTATATACCCGTAATAACCCACCCCATGTTTTGCACGGAGGAGTACACCGGAAAGAAAACCAACACACATAGCAAGTAGGAGCGTGAACAAATATGTGTGCAGTGACCAACTAAAATTACGCTGCACTGCACAGTTTGCTTTGCATTATTTTGCTACACCTTTGCAGTGTTTGTGCTAGACTGGGGTGACAAACTGCCCTCAATTTATGCGTAACTGTTCTTCCCGCAGGGGGGAACAAAAGAGGAAGGTCCACAATTAAAGAAATAAAAAACAAACAAGTTGACACGCTTACGTTCGAATGTTCAAACGTTGGAGCGGGCGCCCCTACGTGTACTGTAGCCCCGCTTCGGCGTGCGGCTGACGCCTACGCATGTTGCGATGAACCAAAAAAGTGAAAAATTGAAATGGCGCAGTGGCACAATGGCTTAATGACACAATGGCACAATGGCATAATGACAAACGAAAAAATTCCATCGTTAGGAACACACACTCTGTCTAATTAAACTGGAGGTGTGCTTCGTATGTAGGGGAAACTGACGCATGGTTGTGTGAGTTCCTCCGCGGGTAGCGATAGCTGTTCGAACAGCTCTGTAGATAGCACCGCTAACACCGAGCACCGGCTAAAAGGTCTTCTTCGAAATGTTGCGATAGCCTATGCCCACACACTTAATCAGGTAGGAGTGATCCATTGGGGACTTCTCCACTTTCTTAATGTCAAACACGACGTTGAAAAAGTCCCTCAGTAATCTAATCAGCGCAATGGAATACGGCTTTACAATGCTCAAGGAAATTTTCGAAACGGCCAAGTCATTTCCCATCGCCATATACAACAAGGGCAGCCACTGGTAGTTGGAATCGATCGAGGGAAGCCCTTTTATTTCGTTCATCATCTTTAGGGCTATAAAAAATCCCAGCCGCTCGTATATGTCCGCATCATGCAGGGTTTTATTCTGTTTGTCTTCCTCGGCGATGCGGTGTCTCTGCAGTTTGTTTGTTGCTTCGTCGTCCGTTGCTTCGCCGTCCGTTACTCCGTCACCCGTTGCTTCGCCGTCCGTTGCTTCGTCATCCGTTGCTTCGCCGTCCGTTGCTTCGTCATCCGTTGCTTCGCCGTCCGTTGCTTCTTCATCCGTTGCTTCGCCGTCCGTTGCTTCTTCATCCGTTGCTTCGTCCTCCATTGCTTCGTCTTGGTCATCTATCTCGCCTCTTCCCCCCCCGCTGCTTAGAACGCCCCGCGCGTGCCTCATGAAAAATTCATCTACACACAAGTCCGTGGCATACAGGCACTTATTCTTCGTATGGGCAAACAAGGAAAACGAGATAAAATGATTGTCCGCTTTGAGATTTTTAACCTTGGCATCCTCCACCTGTATGCTGACATATGGAGTAAAGCTAAGTAAATTTTTTTTGGCGAAATTCATCAATTTATTTCTAAACACAGCAGATATTTTATTGCAAACAATTGTCCCAGTAATTTTTTTAACCACCCCAGCATCATTTATGTCGAAAGGATCCAATATTTTCAGATTATCCATAAAGAATAGAACCTCCCCTGAACAGTCAGACTTTATTCCTCTTTTCAAAATAGTGATATTCAAAAAATGGTCGTCAAATTTTAAAATATTTTTAAAAAAGTGGTCGCTTATAACTTTACACGTATGAACAGTCGTATCAATAGAATCATCGGTTATTCCTTTTAATTTCAATTTGATGGGGTTTTTAAAAAATGGAGTTACCATAAGGAGGAACTCAAGGAAGTATGTAATGCTTCTTTCCTTTCCACAGTAAAAAGTATTGTCTAAATCACTTATCCTCACTTCATCATTTACATTCCCCATTAAAAATCCTGGTTTGAAATATAGCTCATCTCCTTCCTCATTGATTTTGATAGTTGTATCGTCGCATAACTTGTCGATCAGTCTTAGCAGCTTTGCTTCGTATTCCCGTAGGCCTTCCTTCTCAACTCCATCACTCTGGTTATCATCTCTCCCAGATTTTTTTTTTTCCTGATATTTTTAATGGTTATGGCTTTCCCGCTGATCATGCTCAAAGCAAGTCTAAACCGTAGAAAGTTGCTGCCTGTGAATTCCATGATCAAGTACTGTTGGCTAGCTGCTGGTAAGTACGTATACAATGTGATAAATATATGCACGCACGAATTCACTCCTTTGGAATGCTACGCACGCGTTGTGGCTACCTTCTACTGACGCTGAGCGAGCCTTTTGGTCATGCCCCTTTAGATATAGCTCGCGAGTTGTTTAATGTATTGATGAGGTTTCCCACTCCGGACTATCACCCAATTTCATGCTATAATGTTTGGAACTCCGCGAATTGACTTTCCCTTTTTCGGGAATTCTATTCCCCTTTTTTTTTGAAATACCAAGTGGGAAACCTTCCTGTAAAACGTTTTTGGGAGAATGTCCTTATGATGCAGTTGGGTTCATCCCGTCCCGTTGCTCGCTCCTTTTTTTTTTCGCGTAACTTTATTTGTTAAAAAGCGTCATGGAGAAATGTATCCTCAAACAGGGGAATAAATAAATATTGTTGCAGATGATGAGAATGGAGGTGGGAGGCTAGGCAATTTCCTTCCTTTCAATTTCGCTATTTGGCCAAAAGAAATTCGGAAAAAAAAGTAACAGGAATGAAAAGAAAATGAAAAAGAAACAGAGGTGGCATTGCCTTCGCGCCACTTTATGCCAGCATTTTAATTTTACCACAACGTTCCTCAGTGGCCTCCAAAAGCGCGAAACGGAGAAAAGTGAAAAAATACGCCACAACAGCGCGTAGTGCAGGAATACATATTCCGTCTCAACACAGTATAAAAGAACAAAGGAAGTCACGTCGACCGTAATTCCCTACATTCGCAGTTGTAACACTTCTTTACGATTTCGATAGAACAGGCAAAAATTATCATCCATATTTAGGAGATCAAAATTGCCAATCCATTGGTGCCTTTTTTTCCGCATATATGTGCTTTTCCAGTTTTCCAAAAAAAATATAAAAAAAAAAAAAAAACGCAGAGGATAATTATCCCAAGCGCGGTAAAATTATTCTCCACTTTTTTTCACATATCACTAATTTTTATGATGCCAAAGGATGGGGGGGCCGTTTTCCTCGTTTAAGGTGGACATGAAGTAAACCTGCGCCCCTTCGTTGCCACATTATGCCACACTTTAAAAAAAAAAAAGCAATCTCCAATTTAAGGACGCAGGTTTGTTCGAAAAAATAAAATATAGGAAAGATGCCCCGCAAAGTGTGAAGCGGCGAATGCTGAAGGAGCGGGTCTGAAATTTTACAACACGTTAAAACATTTTTTATTTTGCCGTTACTTTATTTTGCCTTTACTTTATTTTGTCTTTACTTTATTTTGCCGCTACTTTATTTTGCCGCTACTTTATTTTGCCGCTACTTTATTTTGCCGCTACTTTATTTTTATTTATTTTTTTTTTGTTACATTTATGCTGTCAAGCGCTCACCAAAACAGTTTGTCATGCTTCTTTCACCGCGCACGACGAACACTACCACAATGAGGAGGCACAGCCCCAACGCACTAAAATTTAACGTGTATAGCCGGAACTAACATGATATTATGCGCGTCCGTCCCCATTGCGGGGGAGGGGCGCGAAAATCGTCCATCTTCTCCCATCCACAACTGGCAACTTTGAACATATTCATCCTTGTTATGTTATCCTTTAAAAAAAAAAGGACTCACTTAAACGTCCACGAAGATGTGCTGTAAAAAGGTACACCTTCGCGAAACGTGTGGTCGGAGGGAGATCATTTTTTTTTTTTTTTTTTTTTTTATCGTTAAAAGGGGAAACGCCCCATGTGTACGTACAATCACCTTGTGCCATTTCGCCCCTCTCATGAAGCGATTTTATTACCCTTTGGAGAAAACACTGACAAAATGAAAGGACAAATTGTATATATGTGACCCTTCGGTTTAAATTCAGAAAATTCAGCTTCTCCTTTTCGCGTTTCATATGATCATTCTTTGCACAAATGCTGTAAAAAAGTTACAACAGAGAACACTACCACATTTTAGCAAACGAGGAAACATTTTGCAAGTAGCACACGTGTGTGGTTAAGAAAGGCGAGTCGTTTCCTCCCCATTTTGGCCTCTTTCACCAGGCATCATAACACTGTGATTTTTCACCAAACCACGCGGCGAAGTGCTAAAATTATTCGAAGCAATGAAAACACGATAACTACGGACGGAGAACTAACCAAACGCAAGTATACACAAAAACCAAAGCGCGGGGAAAAAGCACACATGGGAGAATAACCCGTACGCACTTTTGCACATCACGATAGGCACAGTACACTGCCTTTTTTTTTTTTTCGCGGGCCCCCCCTCCCCCACAGAATGATTTCAGTCAAATTTGTCCTTATCCTGTTTATATTGATGTTTATGTCCTTTCCCTTCCTTCCCTTCCTCCTGCACAAATGGTCCCTAAATCGTAATAACGTCTTTTTCGTCCTTCTGACAATACTGATGACAATTCCGTTCTCCATAATTGCCACGTACTCGTACGAGAGAATAAACAACGAAGATTTGTATGATTCGAAGGATGACTGAGGGGGGAGTAAATCATCACGAGGAAGTGATTCGATGAAGCGGTGATGCGACGAAGTGGTGATGCGATGAAGTACTGATGCGATGAATCGTTGACGGGGTGATGGGGAGGGGAAACACATTTTTCTTTTTTCGTGCATATGTCTATGTATGTCCAAAGTGGCCGCGCAAAAGTTATGTCAGCTTGGGTGATGTATGCGCGGCGAAAAGCGCTTAACCCATTTGCAACGAATCGAAGGAACCGCAGACCCAAGTTCGTACCAGAGAGTATCCCCATTCGTGGGACCTCCAAACGTGCACATAAGTAGTACATTCGTTTGTATGCCGTCCTTTTTTTTTTTGCTTCTTTTTTGTGAAAATAAATTGCGCCTAATAATCAGTTAAGCTATTTGAAAATATTCCTTTGTGAAACGTTTCCCAATTGTGCAAAACTTGGCAACATTTAAAATGTAGTAAAGGAAAAAAAAAGGAGGGCACTGAGTGTGCGCCTTTTTTAGGGTACCCCTCTTTGCATGTGTGCAAATGGTTATACGTAATGTTTTGCGAATGGCAGGTTGCAATTTTATTCCGCATAAGGGGGCATGTCCCATGCGTGTTAATGCCGCTTGAAGAGGCGCATAGATGAAGCCTACGTATGTACATATATGTACACGTATATATACATTCATATGTACACACGTGACACGTAAAAAATGGGACAGCGCAGGGGGCTGAGGTAATGGCCCACCTGGGAGGTGCCTCAAATGGTCACGTACTGAGCCTCTACCTTGTTATCTGTCATAATCCGTAGTTCGTAATTTATTTGGGTCAGGAGAAATCTCTTCTTCAATTCTTCAAAACACTTTTTAAAGATGAGTAAGGCTTCTTCCAGGTTCATATTTTCATGGTAGTACTTATCCAGGATACCGTTCACTAGGTACGCTCCGTAACCGTGCGCACCCTTGTTCACAGCGTCCATGTTGCTAAGGTAGTCGCACCAGTAGAGTTGGTAACCGTCCTTCTGCGAGGGGGTGAAGAAAAAGTAGGTACGTTCGTTATGAAGCATACTGAATGGATACAAACCGATTTGTCTCTTTTGCGCGGTGGGCAAGCAGAGCAGGGAGACATGCACACACACATACATACATACACACATACATATATACATACACACACACACACAATCGTATTTCTATTGCGAAACGGGGAACCGCTACGACATGGGGGCTTCTTCTCTTCGCCCTCACGTATACAGTAACTTTTTCTACGCCCACTCCGCGCAGCCTTAGCGAAGCCTCCTTCCCTACGTTGTCGTATCCAGCTATGAGGCAGTTGACCTCGTAGGGGTTTCTCCTCAAATAGTAGGCCAAATTCTTGCGCGTAAAAAAGGCAAACGATTTCACAAACATATCGGTAGAGTTCTGGTACTGGTACAGGTGCACATTCTTCCTTATGAATTCACCAAACTGAATTCTATCTCCAATGGATCCACCCAACAGTAAGCATTTGTTTCCGTTAATGTCGTAAAACTTGGTCTTGTCGTCATTCTTTAACTTGATAATTGAATTAACGCTGTACGTATCTACCGCAAGGATTATGAAGTTTTTGCCCTTCAGGCCGATTAGCGTATCCATGGGTGAATAGCCGGAGGGGGGGAAGCTGGGGATTCACTGGCGGGCTATCTTGGTGGGCAAGTTGGGAACCTGGCAATCTCGTTGGCGATTAGAATATCGGAAAAGAAAAAAATATTCAATCGTTAAAGCGGAGTTGGCCCAAGTAAAAAAAAAAAATCATAACACAGCATAACACAACATAACACAACATAACATAACATAACATAACACATATAATTAGCGAAAAACCCGAAACAGCACAAAACGGTGTTATACCTCTCCGCTTGTATTCTTCACTTTTAAGGAAAAAAAAAAAAATTCACTCTCTCACAAAAAACCTTTAACAATCATGCGAGCGTAGCGAATGTGCCCTTTTCAACTTATGTGCGTGCGCGGGGGGCGTGTCGACCTAGTTCGCTCCCATTTCTGCGCAAATCTGAGGAGGGGGAAATAGCAAAATTCGCCGCCTGCCTGAGCACAGATCGGAGAGGCAGTTTTTCTTTCGACGCAAGAGGGGTGAAGAAATGACCCCTCCAAAAAGTATTTTCCCTTAACACTATTGGAAGCGATGAACAGCTCGCCAGCCTTGCGTACGAGTGTGCTCCCCTACCCCACCGCTTAAGTGCGCACATGCCCATGCACGCGGGAGGCGGAGTTCAGTCCGGTCGATCACGACGCAGGGCGTCATTGCCACCATCATCGCATTGTCACTAAAGCTATGTAGTGAAGGAAAAGCGAAAGAGAAACCACACAAACGATGGCTTCTTCCCGCCGCTGCAGGGGGAAAACGCGCCTGCTTAAAGACTCACCGCTCTAGGCAATCCCGGGAGCGCCCCTCGACACGGAAATGGTAGGAATTTTCCGCAAACGTAGCGCGAACGTGCCGCGAAAATGTAGAGTACGCAAATGTGCCCACGTGTATGCCTGACCCTGCTGTGTGCATGCCTGACCCTGCCGCGTGTATGCAAATAACCCAATGGTGTAATGCGAACAAACCGCTTTCTCTTCGCCAATTGTGAAGTGAGGCAAAAGGAGGGGTGAACAGAAATGAAACCCCCCTGTGGAGTTTGCCTCCTTCTACTGCTCGCGCATTTTTTAAAATGTACTAATGGGTATAAAAAGAGTATGGGCGGTGCCCTGTATAACTTCCTCCAGGGAAGTAGAAATAACGAACCAAACGAATCGTTCATGAGAAGAAGAAGGAACCATGAGGTAAGAAAAAAAAGTGTGCAAAAATTAAAAGACGTGAATGATATGCATGTGGGACAGCTAAAAGTGGGCAGAGTAACAAACGTTGTCGAAAATGATATATTTGTGAAATTAAAAAATGACGATAATGAGCAGATTATAATTAAGAGGGAGAATAACTACCTTTTGGAAAATGAACTGCTGTACGAGTATTTACACAGGAAGAATTTTATTGACCATGCAATGTATGCTAAACTGATGAGGAAGGGGAATCACAAATGCGAAGACCAATCCCCCTGTGTGCAAAATGATAATGTTAAAGACTGTCTTGTTCTCGTAAAAGAAATTGACGAGAAAAATAGAATAATCGGAGAATTATTCACAAACGAAATAAACAAAAGAAAAGAAAAAATTTACGACAAATTAAACGAACTGAAAAATTCAGAAAAAAAAATTTTCATCCAAATTGTAAAAAATGTAAGAAATAAATATTTTGTAGTTTTAATAAATGGATGCATAAAGGGGTACCTGCTCTACGACGAAAATGATGAAAAGGAAAAACACAATTTGCACCTCCTACAAGCGGGAAAAAACGCAACTCACAAAATAAGCGCATACATAATTGAAGTGAATAAAAAACTCGAGTATGTTTTCTTAAGTTTACACAAAATCCCCAATAATGAGCTACATGAAAAATTACGAAATTTACAACACACAATTCTCGTGGAAAATTTATTCGAAAATGTGTACTTCAAAGCTGAGGTGTCTGATTTTTGTAACGATGGAAATAATATCATTGTGAATATATTTGAAAATAAAAGTAACCCTATTAAGGTGAAAATAAAATCTCATAATATTATTAACACGAGAAATATTTTGCGCAATTTTGATTACCTCAAAAATAAAGTCATAACACATGAGTTTTCCCTGCACAATTCGGTTGCCCTGGAGGAGATGAACGAAGACCGTGTTCCCAGTCACAAAATGGGATACCGAAAGGGGGAAGAAAGTGGCGATGGAGTCCACACAAGCGAAAGTAACTCCTTCGAAGCGCGCCACACAAGGGATATCACTCCACAGGAGAAAAAAGCAAAAGGGTCAATACGCACCAAGGATTACACAGATAAATATAAAAAATTCAAGCAAAATTTTTATGGGTGTAACGAGGAAGATGCTCTCAAGTACATCAACGTGGATGATTACATCTTTAAGAAGGAAAAACTGCTGTACGTTCGAATCGTTAACAAAACAGCGGACCCCAATTTGTACGAAGGTAGCATGATTAACGCGGACCCGATTAACTCCCAGATATATGAACTTATAAAAAAAATGTCTACTGACCAAAACGTCATTCGGGATTACGACCCCATGTTGAGGTACCCCTCCAAGGTTCTCGCTTTCTTTAACAATTATGTCATTCTGTCCACTAGGGTTTTAAGCGCCGATGCTGTGGCAGTACAGGAAAGCGCTTCTGAGAAGGGGGGAGATACCCCTGCCTGTGGCACCACAGGGTGTAACAAAATCGACAAGGAACACGTAAGAGATGTCATCACGCTGATTGAGAAGCGCTATATCGATTATGAAAATCTTAAAGAAGGAGACGTCTTCTTTTGCAGATTTGATAACATCAAAACGAGAAATGCGCGCAACATTTTTAACCTCTCCAATAGCACCATCAACAGAATTTTTAATTCGTACTTTAAGCGGGAGAAGGACATAATGGGGTTAGTCAGCCGGAGGGATGATCCCCACCAAGTGCTCAACATAGGAGAGCGGACGAAGTGGCCGGAGCGGACGAAGTGGTCGGAGCGGACGAAGTGGTCGGAGCGGATGAAGTGGCCGGAGCAGCAGAAATCCCCGGAGCAGCAAATCTTCGAAGAAATTTTTTTCTCTAAGAGGGACTTCTACTTCATGAGGGGAGAACTACACAAGGACACGGAATACCGCCTCAACAAAAACAACATAGACAAAAATTTCAAACTGTTGAAGCATATTTGTGACACGTACTACTCGGGGATTAACAAGTCATACCATCACTACCCGAGTATACGAGAGGAATATATTTTGGCCTACCTGGGAAAGGACAATTACAAAATGTACAGAAAAATCGTGGCCGATTATTTCTCCTCAAATGAGCATTCTTACAAGGAACTTTTGCAAACAGATTGTGAATCCATCGTTATGACTGTCTTCGATGTGGCATTTGAAAATCCGAACGCATTAACAGTTCAGATGGTACAAAACTATAACAAAGAGCTTTATCGAAAAATTTCCATGCTAGATCTTAACGAACTAAATTACTTGCTGAAGGACCTAGTTAAATTAAAAAAAAGTTTGTATATCTACCCGTGTAGCTACAAGACCAAAATTGGACGAATGAACCTGACGTTGAATAATATGAAGCCCATAAAAAAGGAGCATATCGAAAATTTTCACATTCCTGATGACGTAAAGAATGAGCTGCTAAACGCCTATAAAAATTTCGTCTTTCCTGTTGAGTACATAAAAGAGACCATTATAAAGAAGAAACAGGCCAAGTGTCGAGAAAACAGTAAAATGCAATCGATTTTTATTTTGGCCGAGGAAACGATAAACCTTTATGAGAATTCTGCCAAGGACGTGGAGCCGCTGAGTGACGAGCAAATTGGCGTCCTCAGGGGCCACCTTTTGAAGAAACGCAGGCCCGTCGCGGGCGACATGGCTGAAGAGCAGGACTCCTTCCGCGGGGACCTCTTCGAGCCGGAAAACAGCCAAATCAGGCGCCTGCTGCACATGATCAAGGAGTACGCGCACGAGGGGGAAAGAGATAGGGAGAGGGAGATAGAGAGGGGGAGATATATAGAGAGATAGAGAGAGGAAGCGAGAGAGATGGAGAGAGAAAGAGAGAGAGAAACGCGCATGCGGAGAGGTTTGTCCCGTGTGCGTGCTGTTGTGGAGAGTTTGCCCCTATCCCAGTGTAGATGCCCCCCACGCGCAGCGCTCATGATGCCCCTTTTACCCCTCCCCCCCACGCAGAGACCTGGAGAAGCAGAAAAAGAAAAACAAGCTAGACGAAGTGGACCGTGAATATGAAGAAGAACAGAACAGTTACACCGATGCCACGGACCTCTACAAGACGTACCCAGAGCTACAAGAAATGGATAGACTCACCGAGGATGCCTTTCATATGAAAATTCCCTTTGTGGAATGAACACATTTACATTTACACCTCTTTTTTCGCCACGCATGTTTGCTCCCGAACAATGCGCCTTCAGCACATGTGCGTATATTTTGACTGGAGTCTCAGTAGTATAGTAGTTTTTCCTGTAGGTGGAAAATTGCGGAATTACAAAAAAAAAAAAAAAAAA
>NC_020405.1:1476906-1482102 GCF_000321355.1 Plasmodium cynomolgi strain B
CTTTTTTCTGTCACGATTCACTCGTATGGCAAATTCCCGTTCAAAATTTGATTCACGTCAACGAGAGACCATCCGGACGACTTGAGGTCTATCGAATCTGGGGATTGCAACGAGAAGAAAGGGTTTTCCAGCTGATTCTCGAGGATAACTTCCAAGTGGAGATTTTTAAATTCAGTTTTGGTAAGGCAGTTGGAAGAAGTCGTGTCGTATGCACACAGGTCATATGAGAGAGTGACCAACATGTGCATGCGAGTGGTAACTCCATTTTTAATTATATTTGAGAGGAACTTCATTTTGTTGGTGTTCTTCAGGACATCTAAATCTTCATTTTGCACACAAATATATTGATAAAGGAATTTTTTTATATTCTCTTTTTTCGTCCTTTTCCCTTCCTTCCTAATTAACCCTAATATGTTGTATATGTACAGCAATCTCATGTTCTCTATTTTTAATTTTTCAAAATGCAAGCTCAAATTATGCGATTTTAAAATTTGGAAAATTTTTATAAAATAATCCTTCAAATAAACGTTCGTCATTTTGGACAGCTGCTCTTCATCCAACTCTTTGAGTACACTGAAAAAGGTGTTAACACAAAGGGTTACTCCATCGAAATAGAAATACTTTAGGTCCTTCAAATCTTCGCTCAGGATGTTGCAAAAGTACAGACTTATGTAGTTCCCCAGGAAGCTTGTGTACTTTTTATTTTTATGCATTAGCAGCGAGTTTAGGAAGGCCTTCATTTCGCGCCTGCTCGGTTCATGGGTAATTTCGTGCAAAATTTCGTAAATGTCGCGTTTTGGCGGTTTGCCGTTTTGGGCAGGGCCACTTTGTAACCCGCCACTTTGTAACCCGCCACTTTCTGGTCCGCCACTTTGTAACTCACTCCTTTCTGATCCGCCACTTTGTAACCCACCCCTTTCTGAGGGTGTGCTCGCCCCTCCCCGGTTGGCATTCCCTGCGCAGCTGTCCTTATCACTGTTAAGTTTGGGGATACTTGCATAGTGGCTAGATTTGCCACAAGCTTCATTCGTGTCTTTATTTTTATGTTTCTCCTCCTCTTCCGCGGAGGGTTGCTTCACATTCCCGCTTGTCAGTTTTTTACTTTCGTGCTGCCCATTACGGAGGGCACTCACATTAGAGTCGTTACCATTTTGTAAATTCGAACTTCTCGCCAGTTCGCCATTCCGCTTATCCACGGGGTGGTCACTTAATTTCGTTTCCCCTACGTGCAGCGCACCATTCGTGGTGTCACCCCTGATTGGAGTAGCCTCGGTCGCATCGGTTACAGCGGTCGCATCGGTTACAGCGGTTGCATCGGTTACAGCGGTTGCATCGGTCGCGTCGGTTAAAGCGGTCGCATCCGTTACCGCGGTCTGCATAGCCGCAGCATTCGCCCCGCTGTCCACACCTGCGCACGGGTCATAGCATTCACCCTGTGTTACCCTCCCCGCATGATCAGCTGCTAAATCTGCAGCTACTCCCCCCAAACCACTAAACGTAACCTCCTGCGTGGGAAACTTCTTCGAGTTACTTTCCCCCAAACTGTCGCTCAACTTTGAATAAAATAAATTTCTCGTCGTGTCCAGATATTTCGCTTTCTTCAAACCATATTTTATTTTTAAATCATTTTTTTCTTTCTTACTCTTTTGTGCATATAATATTTTCCCATTCAGAATGTACACGTCTTCGTTGGTCTCATCCTTCGCAACGGTTTTGTTTTTTTTTAAACTTTTTAATTTAAGCTCTCCCACATGTTTAATTTTAACTTCTTTGTTCCCTGAGATGTTCGTTGTGATGCTTCTCTCCTTTTCGAAAAAGCCGAAAGAACACCTTCGCTCGCTCACGCAACAAAAGTTGGTTACTTTGAGCAGGGCGTTATGGGTGAGTATGGGGATTCTTCCTTTCATCCTGGAAGTCTAGTGGACGGGGACAAAAGCATCCAGGCATAAACGATTCGGAGGGGTGCTACTACACCAGTAATGAAGCACAGCTGGTGTACTTGCGCCTCTGTTGTCCTATGCCACTATGGGTTGGGTACTCCTTCGCTCCCTTTTGGGACAATTTTCTCCACTTAGCCAAAGTAGTTCCTCTACGTGAACCCCGTGCGACATGCATTCATAAGTACATACATGCGTATACAAATGCGGGTAAGCTTTTCCTGCCATGCCAAACTACGTACAAATCGCTGTGCAGCACAAGTCCTGCCGTCGCTCGAGAATTCTAATCCCTCACAGTTTTCAGCAGTACACTTAACTTCTTAATGATAACAGTTTTTCAAAACTACAAAAAAGAAAATGCTTTTCCGTTTTTTCCCGCGGCAAAACGGTTAAATTGGGGCTTTAAAAAAAAAAAAAATCGAAACTTAAATTAAAACTCAAATTAAAATTAAAAGCTTGTGGATGCACAGGAGCGGTGTACTTGCGTATACGTACGCTTAGCGACAAGTTTCGAATATCTTTTTTCCCCGCTTCGCCAGATGATCAACCTACAATGTAGGCGAGCGAGTCGGTATATTTTGTTTTTCGAGATACAATTCTGGCATCTTTCAGTAATCTTCATTTTTTTTTTTCCGTTTGGCATGATCACAAGTTGTCACCATAAACCGTCACATTATAATTTTACTAAATAGTTCCACCTTTTTCAGCCACCCCAACGAAACGCAACGCTGTTTTTTTTTTTACCACTACAAACGTGGAGGAAGCACCATTTTTGAGTTTCTATTTCTTCCCCTCCATGCAGCATCCAAACATGTGCTATGTAATTTCCATTTAGTGATGCCAACGTACGGTATGCAAAAATAGGTTGAGCGGCGAACGGGTGGACTTTCTTCTCTCCCTCTGTCAGTTTAGTACCAACTTCTGTTGTTTTGCATCTCGGATCCCTTCCCCCCTTTCACCTGACACACTTCCAAACGTTTTCCCCTGCACATAATGATATTGAAAAGGAGTAGGACATTTTTTTTAACACTGCAGAGACGTCGAACCTTTTCGGAAAATAAAAATTACCTCAACAACAGTTACCTGAATTATGTGAAGGGAAGTCAACTAAATGAGGATGGAAAAAAAAAAAAAAAGAGGACAGTGCCCATTTTGGTGAAAAAATAAACCAAAAGAATAATCAACATATGGGAGAAAATTTCAAAAATGATAAAGACATACGATCATATAATGCTTTAAAAAATAATGAGAGTTATTCAGCCAGCAATAGAACAAATACGGGTGCAAACTTTGCAGGTGGTAGAGAGACGGATCCCTTTTCCGACATGAGTGACAACCAGGAGGGATCTAATAATACTAGTGCTTGTGTGGAGAGGGAGACTACGCAGGGGTGGTCAGCAGACGGTAGGGAAAGGCACCCCAACCAGGTGCATGAAACAACGCAAGGGGGAAAAGACGAACAAACCCAGAAAGGTAAAAAGGGGGAACATACAGATCATAGTGACGACTCTGCAAAAAAGGGCAAACAATGCCCATCCAACAGCGCTCAGGACAACCCCCAACACAAAAATAACCCGCTTAACATACACCCGGGGAACACAAACAGCGCTAAAGAAGAACACATAAATAACGACGCAGAACATTTCGAAAGTACAACTGACGAACCAAATGAAGCCACAGAGTTCTGTCACATGGGCGGAAAAGATCAAACGAGAAGGCCCAATTGTGAGGGAAATTCCGAATCTGGAAGGAACCCTGAATTTGCACAGGAACAACAATTTAGTAATAGCCCAAATGAAGGCTCAAACAAATGGGCAGAAAATGATGAGGACATTCCCAATATTTTTGAAGTAGATGAAAATTTAAGTGAAGAAGAAAAAAAAGAAAAATTAAAACTGATAAAATTGATTACGGAAAAATTAGCTGGCCCTTTAAAAACCAACAGTCAGGACAACCTCAACAGTGGTTCCGAGGGGGGACAGAACAGTGGCGAAGACTCCATCTTTGCTGATAATCGACCCATAGCAATAGAGGTTGATGGGCCCTCTCACTTTTACGCTAACAGTAACAGGTACACGACGTACACGAAATTGAAGCATAGGATTCTGACCAAATTAGGTGAGTAAAAAGTGGACCCACGCGTTCCGGGCGTGGAGCACATGTGCCACAGGGGATCGATGCGGAGTTAGCGTCAAATGGTTTCTTCTTTTGTGTGCACCCTGTGTTTGCGTATGTGTATGTGAACGTTCGTGTGCTTGCTGCCGCTGCCACTCCCAGTCCTTTCCTTCCCCACCCCTTAGGCTACAACGTCATCCACATTAGCTACATCGACTGGCGCAAACTGAGGAACAAAAGCGAACGGGAGGAATTCATTTTAAAAAAGCTGAAAGAAAAAAATGACGAATTTTTGGACGAAAATGACAGGATATATTACAATGAGAGGATGAACATGATTAAGGAGGATTACAAAAAGTTCATGAAGGAGAAAAAGGAAAGTAGCTCCTAAAGGTGAAACGGGCCGTGTGCTGCTGCCCCTTTTATGTGTGGTTTTTTTCCCTTCCAATAAATTACCAACCGTGAGAGCCACACCCGTGGGGGACTCCTTTTTACCTTTACCTGCCTGTTAGCATGACATCCCCCCAAAATGACTTCCCCCTTTCCACCTTCGCGTTTCTTTTATATACGTCCCCCCCACCACCTCTATTTATCAACCGCATTAAAAATTGCTACCGAACCAATTTACTATTAAAATTTTTATCGTGAAGAGGAAAAAAAAAAAAAAAAAAAAATCAGTTCAGTGGGAAGGTTAAACGTGCATTGTTAGTGGCATCCCAATTGGGGGTAATCAGAACGGGGTGAATTTATTCCATCAGTTGTTAAAAGCGGGAATTTTTTCCAGCATAGGCAACGTTGGCAGCGTAAACAAAAAATGGACATGTGAAATATCCACTAGGAATACATTCTTCGCAAAAGTCGAGGCAAAGAAAATAGATCCCCCTTTTTAGTAAACAGAAGGTGACGTTATAAAAATGGAGTGCCAATAGGGGCTGTCTTAAAGGCGAAGAGGTTATGCGCTCGTTTTCGCCGACCTGAATGGACCAATTAGTGGGACATTTTAAAGTCAAATAACACATCGTCTATCCCCCCACGGATCACACAAACAAAGGGGTCATCATCCTCTCTCCCCTTTGCAGAAATTAATGCCTTTTTATTTTACACATTTTAACGGTTATTTTTTTTTTTTTTTTTTTATATTATT
>NC_020405.1:1482112-1487064 GCF_000321355.1 Plasmodium cynomolgi strain B
GATATATTTACTGAAACATGTTTTTCTTTGGAAAGAAAAAGTAATGAATTAAAAAAAAAATAATTATTATGGGGAATTAATTTATCAAAGTGGGGTATGCAAAAAGGGAGAGAGGTGTATATACACACACACAAACGTACGTTTGCAAATATAAGTACACAAATGGACGCGTAAGTGCATGCGTAATCGCACCTGTACGGGACGCGTCTGATTTTCGGATGATGGAAAAAGTGCGGCGTGGCGCGAAATGCATCAGCTAAAACAGTGGTAAAATAAATGAATTAAATCCAATGCGAAGAATCGCATGTGGGTGAAGCACAAATTTTATAAAAACACAAACATTGAGGTCTCGATAAAATATTCTTTGATATTACCGAGGGGGGAGGGGAAACGCGCGCATTAAAAATGGCTGCACACTCACACTGGTAACAGTACGCACGTGTGTGCGGTCGATCCCATTCTTCCACGCATGAGGATGGGCGAGCTCATTCTGCCGCGCATGAGGATAGGCGAGCTAATTCCCGTTGTCTCTATCGTCACACAAGCATCCAAAGGTGTACGTGCCATCTCTCAGAGCTGACTTCCATATGAGCACACGGGACTTATTTCGGTTTACCATTTTGGTGCATCACATCAAAATTGCGGCATACAAAAAAAAGAACACACGTGATACCTTTCACCTCGGAAGATGCTCCAATTATGCGGCACACCGACACACACAACTGAGTTTCTTTTTTCCTCACCTTAGGCAGAATTTTTCTCTTTTTTTTTTTGGAAGCAACGTTTCCATCATTTGCCCCTCCCTTACGATGGCCCTTTATCGTACTGTCCTTTATCCTGCTGCCTTTATCCTGCTGCTCTTTATCCTGCTGCCCTTTATCATGCTGCCTTTACCCTGCTGCCTTTTATCATGCTGCCTTTACCCTGCTGCCTTTACCCTGCTGCCCTTTACCTTGCTACCCTTTTTTTTCCTTCTTTTCTTCCTCTTCCTGCTGAGCATTTCCTTCCTCCTGACTGTAATTCTTTGTCAAGGATATGACATCCTCTTCACCGATGTCTAGGAGGCTAATAATTCCCCTTAGCATTTTTTTTTTTTCTAAATTTTTATAATAATCTGTGACTCTCATTTTGTCCGTGTTGTAAAAGAGGTTAATATTTTTCTCGATTAATCTCCATGTCTTTAGGTTCACATTTAAATTGTGAAGCACCTTTTGCGTTATCTCCTTTTTCCCCTTCTCCATGGATTGTAATTCTTGAATTAATGGCGTAACAATAATTTCAAAAAAGTATACTTGCGTGCTCGGTATGCTCTTCACAAAATCGTGGTGGTGAATAAAATTTAGTTTGATGTAGCTAAAGTCGTAATTGTTAACGTTGTTGATGTTATTGATGTAGTTGATGTAGATATTTTCATAATTGAAAACCATGGCTTCGTCGATGGACTGCTCGTTCCCCCGGGGGGTGCACTGGTATCCGCCTGTGTGTGTGAGGAAGGAGCAGGGATGTAAGTGAGGAGGTCCACGCAATCGCGCAAGGTTAACGTGCGCACTTGGTCATTCACTACACTACTCAATACACCGCTCACTGCGCCACTCAATACGCCGCTCAATACGCCACTCACCCATGCTCTTGTTCTTCCGGTGGAGCTCCTCGACCTTCTTCTGCGAAAAAAACTCCTCGCTGACGAGCATAGTCCACTTGGCGTGGTCGCGCCACTTCAAGCACGTGTGCCCAATGTCAGCCACCTTAATGTTGATAGTACCCAAATTAATGGCATCCCTATCGCCAATGTCAAAATTCTCACTCCGCTTTCGCTTCTTAAAAATGTCTACATACTCAAAGTGCAATTTCATGTCCGTCGAAATTATTAACTCGATAATAAACTTCCTCAAATTGGTGTAATTGTTTTTCTCTACCAATTTGGTGTCTTCATTATTTATTAAAAAGTCGTGCCCAATGAGTTGCAAAATAGAAAAGGTAATACTGCAGTGGTAGTTTTCCAAAATGCTCATATCGTTATATCTAATTGATAAAATATGATTCGTTTCTGACAGGTAGGCGTTTGTTTTCCCGGGGTGACCCACGTCATGTGCTATGGATGCAATTAAGTAGCAAATCATGTAGGTGTTATTTAAGCTCTTGTCAAAATCGGTCATGTGTGCAAGACATTTTGAAAGGTGGCAAACCGTTGCACCATGATTCGCGTTGTGATATGGATTGGGAAAATACATATTGTTAATTAACAAGAGAAATAATTGTAATTTTTTTTTTTTTTCATTGTTTTCCATGTATGGACTAATCAAATGGTAACCCACTTGTAAAATGACGAGCGTCGATTTGCCATGTTCTGAATCGATAAAGGAATAATCCCAGTTTCTTCCTATTTCGTCTGAATTTATTTTTTTAACATTTTTTAAAACGTCTGTTTCGTAAGCTATGGTTAAAATGTCTGACTCGTTCAGGTGTTTTTTCACATTTTGGAAATTTTTTTTTTCCTCATTTGTCCTTTTTTTCATTTCTTTGTTTTTATTAGCACCACAGCCAATTAATAATCGCTTTAAAAAATAGGACACTGAGTAGTAGTCCTTGTAACACGCATTTATGGTAAAATCGTTAAAGAAAAAGCTTTTTTCGGAAAATAAAAATTTGTAATTCTCTCCCATCTTGTCGTAGTTATCATCCTTCGTTATATCCACAGCGATGGATTCATTTTCCTTGTCGCACGTGGATTTGAAGTCTCCCACTTTTTTGTAATTACTGCAAACTATGTCCTTAATTGCGTGCAGCAAAATTCGATTTCTTTCTTCCGTCAAATATCTCAAAATGGTGAACATAACCAGCAGCGCGGTTAGTATGTACATGAAGTAGAGTTCAACCTCTACTTTGGCCGTGGCAAACTTAATCAGGGCCATTAGCGCCGCGTTCACGCTTAGGTAGCCGATTAGAAATAGCAGCGTCGAGAGGAAGCTAACAGGGCGAGGAAAAGGGTGTCACATATGCTCATTAAATCGATGTGTATGCACTTTGTGGGTGCATCTCCATTTGGGTGCATCTCCATGTGAGTGCATCTCCATGTGGGTGCATCTCCACATGTGCACACCCGCACGTCTGCTGTGCGTCCACCTCGGGGTTTAAACCAAAGGCACCGATCAAACTACATACTTGAGTGTGGGCAGACACAGAAGAAACACTGAATCTACAAAGAAGTGAATATACAAACTGAAGTTGCTGTTGTAAAAGGTGAAGCGGGTGGCATCGGCCTTATTCTCCTCATTTTGTTTCGTAAAGAAGTAGAGAGACAAGAATTGAAACACTTGGTTCTGCGCGAGGGATGGGTGGTCGGGGAAAATAAATGGTGGAAAAAAAAATATAGACGTGTGAAAGAAGTCCGCCCGCAAAGTGGCGCAGCTGGAACAGTGAAGCGAACCCCCCAGCAGACTCTCTCCCCAGGTGCCATAACTTACAATTATGATATATCCGACAAACAAACTTTTCGAATAGGAGTTTTTGGCCGGGGTAAAGAAAACCTTTATCAGCACAACCACGTGCATCATACAATTCAAAAGGGAGAAGACAACCACAAAGTGTTCCATAACTGACGCGTCCTTTTTGGTTAGGTCTACAATGGAGGGGGGGAGGTACAACGGGTTAGAAGAGCGAAGGGTTAGAGGAGCGACGCGTTAGAGGAGCGACAGGTTGAGGGTACCCCTGCTTGTGGGCGTAACGGGGAAAACACCTTAACACTTGAAGGGCAGGAACTACACCCTGCACGCTTAGTACACACGTTCTAGCATATTCCCTTGGAGGCCCCTTTTCAGGAGCCTATCGATGATCACTTTAGATCCTTTTTTTTTACTTGCAGAAAAGGCGAAGCATTCTACTAAGACAATGAATAGCGACACCGTTAGGTGGATGCAGATGTATTCTTTTATGTTGTGTATCCTCAGGGCGTTGTATTCGGCTTCTTTCTTTGGGTCCGAAAATTGGGGGGAGATATAATACCTGGTGGGGAGAAGAAAGACGTAATGGGAGCAAAAATAAACAAATAACAATTTGTGCATTCCAGGGGGCATATCTCCTCTTAATTTACACACACAAGTGCGAGGGGACATGTATACAAAAATGCGTATGCGCAGGTAAAGAACACCCAACGCGAAGCCGTACTTGTTCTTTATCACGCCCTTCATTGCCCTTCCCTCGCTATTTTCATTTTCTTCCTCCATCTTTGCGTAAGTATTTTCATTCATTAAGGAGTTATGTTTCAAATGTGCGTGTGTGCTTGTAGAAGGCTCTCCTCTTCGCTTCCGTAAGTGGGTCCACAATGGGAGGTTCAACACGAGCGCACGTTTAAGTGGGCGGCGTGTACAGTTTTAACTCCCTGTGCTGCTTAGCAGTGATTGCGAAAGAAGACATGTTTCGCGCGTTCCTTTGGTGATCGCAGCGCATCTCGCTGCTATCCTTCCAGGGCGTTTCAGCTCTATTAAAATGGGCTATTGGGGGCTGCCCTTTCTGGCGTTTTTTTTGCCGCTTTTTTTTGCCGCTTTTTTTTGCCGCTTTTTTTTGCCGCTTTTTATTGCCGCTCTTTTTGGCCGCTTTTTTGGGCCGCTTTTTTTGCCTCTTCTCTCAGTTTCCCTGACAGTGAATTCCCCCCTCGTTGCGCGTGTCCAGGAATTCGCAAAAAAATCACCTTACTACGTTCACAACGATCACGAAGAATTAAAAGGAAAAAAAAAAAAAAACAATAATTACGCACACTAGTGTATATTCTCCAGTACCTTTTCAAACATGTAGATACGCACAAAATAAAAATTCACACGTGGGCATATACTTACATAAGTGTACAAATGTGTAATATGTGTACATGTGCCTAATTCATACACGTTTAAAGAAAAAAAAAAAAAAAAAAAGAGAGAAAGAAATGCCTCTTTCAGATCAACTGGGTGAGATCATTT
>NC_020405.1:1487344-1518988 GCF_000321355.1 Plasmodium cynomolgi strain B
TCCCGCAAAAAAGACATGAATTTTGGTGATGCACAGAAGATTGCTTCTTTTTTTTTTTTTTTTTTTTTTTCTTTTTTTCCTCCTTACTGACCATTTGATCGCTTACGAAGTAGCATTAATCTTCATCTCATCACAATTATGGCAATTACTAAATTTTTCCTTTTTTAAAAAAACGCACATTGGGAGGCAAATGTTTGCAAGCTCTCTTTGCGCTTTGCGCCTCTATCATATCGTATGGCTGATGCTGCATTTAAAAGCGGGAAAGGGGCGAAGCTTCGAGGAATGGAAGCAACGGGATAAACAGAACCAACAGACACACTAGAAGCAATAGAGGCTATTGTGTCGATCCCCTCGAGGCGAGTTGCAACAAATGATGTAACATAAGGGCGTTTACGTTGCCTACACGTATATATTTCCTACATTTGTTCTGCCCACGTGGCGAAACTGAATTGTTGTGTGTGGAGAGACTTCATGTGGATGCCTCAAGAGGCGGGTCACCCTTGCACGGGGATATGTTTGCCGAAGGGGGAAGATGGACAAGGACATATAAAAAAAGAATGCATTACACTTTTCTTTCACGTTTGGGCAACTCACCGATCGCTATACTACCCCTTCATCATTTTGTTTGTCCCCTTTGCATGTCCGAAACCGAGGACTGTTTAAAATTCATGCCGTAAAAATGCCCTTCATCCCCAATTGACCAAAATGCAGTGTTGCAGGGTTTGTTAACTCTTTCGTAATCCTCTTTTTTTTTTTATTTTATTTTATTTTTTTTCATGCAACCTTGCAAAGGTTTGAAGAACGTATAAAAATGTTTTCCTTTATGTTTGGGCTATTATAAAGTATGCATTTTTTTTTTTTTTTTAATTCAAAGTGGAAACTCCATTTTAACATTTCCGCGTTTTGCAAATAAGTAGCTGTTTCTTAGTGAATGCTTTTTTTTTTTTTAATGGAGGGGAATTATCGTTGCTTCCACTGGGGGGAATAACCTCCGCAGTACATTAACACCTCAAAAAAGTGTCTACATAAAAAAAAAAATTTCCACTTAAGAAATTTCCTTCAGTGATTTCTTCCCCTTTTCATACAATATCATGGATGGGGAGAAAAAACATTTCAGCAAAGTCAGCCAACTGTCATTAGCGAGAGGTTAAATGTGCATTAGAGGAAGTCTTGGGGTGGGGAAGATATACACCTCCTCTTTTTTCGCTTTTGCTCATAGCACACCCTTTTTTGCGCATGGCGTACCTGGGCAATTTCAATCCGCTTCATCGCGCGAAAGAAAAAATTGGCTAATTTAGTGTAATAAACTGGAAAGATAAAAAAAAAAAAAAAAAGCAGCTAAACGGGTTATCACTATCACGATAATTGAGCAGTTATTTGTAACTTTAGCAGCGAAGTTAGGTGTTTTTTTTTTTTTTCCTTTTTTCCTGCGTTTATAACATTAAAGGGTCCCACTTTTGCATTCTTTGGGCGAAAAGAATCTGGGTGAACTTGAGAAAGAGGGCTACTCCACTTTGCGTTTATTTTTTCCAAATTCACAAAGTTTGCCATTCCTCAAATGTTCATTTGTGTTTATGCAACTGATTGGCAAAAACATATGGAGCGTTAGCGGGGGTAAAGAAAAAAGCTGCCTAAAAAAATACACTTTACATTTCACCGCAAATGCTTGTGATCCAATATAGCGGTAATAATGTGACGATCTGGACCAAAACAGCGCGCGCAGATTCACACGTTCAAGCACATGCACACGTATGTACACATGTACCAGTGTACACACGGACGGGACTGCAGGCGTTGGATACGTATAAAGACACAACATCGCTTGCAGCCTTTTCGTGGTTAACTAAAAAAAGACGTAGCCTGTGAGCCGTGTCCCTTTTTAAGAATTTTGCCCTCCTCCATTTCATTCGCGCCTCCACCTGAAACTTCCCCTGATTCAATCTACCTGCCCACTTGTGGTTTTTCCAAAATGGGGTTGATCAAAAGTATTTTTTACCCGAACATCATACCAAGGATCAAAAACCAAATCAAGGGTTACAACATCAATCAGAGTGTGAAGAAGGCACTGGGTAGGGCATAAAAGGGGGCTCAATACAACGCCCAGGGAGTACCATGTAGAGAGACATAGGGGAAGAGAGAATGAGAAAAAAAAAAAAAAAAAAAAAAAGAAAAAAAAGGGGAAACTGTTTACGCACTTAGCTATGCGTTTATGCAAGCACACCCCTGTGTATATTATTTTGCCCGCGCTTAAATCCACGTTCCCGTCCTTTCTGCGTAGTGTCCGATACAGGCATCCTGACCATCCACTTTTGGGCCCCTACATTTAAATGGTCCATCTCCCTGGCGAACATCGTTGACATAAATAGGGACCCAAAGCTGCTTTCCCTGCCCCAGCAGTTTGGTAATTACTAACCCCATTTCTACGTTAATCAGTTTTGTACGACGTATGCACATATCGTATTTATCGTATTTTTTTTTTTTTCCCATTCCTTTTTACACCATTTTTATATTCCCCCTTTAACGCGCCATGCTTCTCCTTAGCCATATGTCTGACCGGGTTGCTGTTCACAAGATTCGCCTACGTCATTAAGCCGCGAAATTATAATTTGCTAACCAGTAAGTTTAGCAGAAATGGAAAAGGCTCCTCTGCGGGGGCGCGTGCTGGGAGACGTTCGCACATGTCCGCACAGGCGTTTATGTGTGTATGTTTATAAGCACGTTTGGCGGCACGTTTGGCGGCACGTTTGGCGGCACATTTGGCGGCACGTTTCATGGCACGCTTGCCTGCACATTTGTATGTATGCTTGCACGTGTGCACCCATGGCGAACGCCCATTTTTCCTCCCCCTCTGTAGTAAACTTCTTCATGAGCTTAACGGCGCTGTATCAGATTGCACGTATCGCGCATTATAAGTATAATACGGAGTATAAAAATGGTGTCATTGGGGAGAAAAAGGAGGGCGCGCAATGAAACGAAAAAAAGGATAAATAATAAAACGTACAAAAGGAGAAATGATAAAACGAAAAAAAGGAGAAATGGAAAAACGTAAAAAAGGAGAAATGATAAAACGTAAAAAAGGAGAAATGGAAAAACGTAAAAAAGGAGAAATGATACAACGTAAAAAAGGGAGGAAATAAGCAAGTAGCCAAGTAGACGCACGTGATAAAAATGATAAGCAAAATTAACAACACCCGTGTCGTAGTCACATGCGGCGTTATTTTGTTTTGCTTTGCTTTACTTTGTTTATTTTATTTTATTTTATTTTATTTTTGATTTTTTTTTTTTTCCACCCCAAATGACACAATCAAGCAACCACATTTTTAAAGCATAAACTGCTCCCAAGGGGCAAAATAAGTATATATTTTTAAATACAAAAAAATAATCACACACACAAAAAAAAAAAAAAAAAAAAATTAAAAACACCTTTTACAATTTTCGAATGTAAAAAGGCATACAATGGGAAAGACGCATTCCATAAAAATGTTAACCACAGCGGCAGGGGGGAGGAGGAGGAAAACAATGCTGTCTCACACAGTTGCAATAAATGAGAATTTATTTGCCAACACTTCGTCATGTTGCACGAGCAGGATTGTCAGAATATATAAATCGTGTTAAATATGCGCACATCATTTTTACCCCTCATGGGAACGATTAATCGTTGCATTTGAGCGAATGTAAAGTCTAGCAGATAGTGGAGAGCTACAATTTTTCTTCCTCTTTTTGCAGCTGAAGCTGAACCCTGCTTTCCTTGATTTCTCTCTGACTTGTGTTCACCATTGCTTGGAAATGCTTTATCCTTTCTCGTATCTCCTTCAAATGTTGCTTGATTTATTTTTTTTTTTTTATAAACTTATTAATGTAACTTAATCTCAGTTTTTTCTCCTTCTTTGAACTGGGGAAAACAAAGGATGATATTTTACATTCCATTTTGATTCGTCTTCTTATTTTTTTTCTTCTTTTTTTATGTTTTTCCTTCATTTTGTTCCTATCCGATATGATGTATGACCGTACCTTGTCCTCTATGTCATTATTCAGGTTAATTTCCAGGTTGAATTTTCGGACTGGTCTCTTCTTCACGCCAACCATTTTGTAGGAGAATGATCACAGGGGGAGAGATGGGAGTTGTTAATTAAGCAATGCGGAGGTGCTGGTGACTTCTAATTTGCTTGCTTTCATACGGACGTATGTATGTACATTTATGGCACTAACGAATTGATCACCCGGTAGGGAAAATGAGAGTGTCTATCTACATCCCCCCACGGAGTTTTTGACTGAATGGCCGGGTCCCCTTCTCTACCACTACGTACGTAACGGGTGGCAAATACACGCAAGGAAAAAATGATCTTCTACCCCCCCCTTTAACATTTACAAATTTTGTAAAAAGAAAATGAAAAAAAGATGCATTTTGAGGAATGAAGATGTCTCTCTACCAGCACTGTTCAGTTGCGTTAATTATTTTCGTTATATGGCATGATGCCTCGTTAAAGTTTTAAAAAAGCGAGAAGGAAGAAGGGGCATAACCCTGGGGGGAACAAAACTGCTCAGAAAAAAAAGAGGAGCTGCCTGGGGGGGAAAATCGAAGGACGCATATAAATATGCAGCCTGGGCATGGCACAATTTGGCAAAAATTTTGACGATCGATTTGATGAAAAATTTGCAGTGCCCGTAAGTATGAACAGCAGCAGCGAGGAAAATAAAGAAGATGAAGTAAATGCCCAAGAAAGCAAATCAACGCGTAAATAAACTGTTCCCAATTGGGTAAACTATTTGGCACTTTTAAGAACATACAAAATGATTGCATACATTTATTTTATGTATAATATTCATACGTATCCATTTCAAATGATTGGAAGGAAAAAAATTTATTAAAAAAATGAAAAGAAAACGTTTATTCGAATGGCCCCCCCAAAAAAAAAAAAAAAATACATGCAATATCAATGGCTGCAGAATAGAGGAAGCAAAAAAAAAAAAAAAAAAAAAATTGCTTGCCAAGAAATTGGAACAAAATAAAAATAGGTGGTTTTTGCAAAAATGTAGAAAAGTCGTGTTCGGTGTTTGCATTCGTAAATAAGAAAAAGTACGAATGACAAGTTTGCATAATTTGTTTATATGTATATGCAAGTATGTACATATTTACGCATAAATATAATGCGAGCGCTGCTAGGAGCAGGGTCCTTGAATAACGCAACCTTTTTTTTAGGCAGCCAAGAAAAAAGTGGCAGGCCACCCCTCCTCCCCTCATGCTAGCCTTTTTCAAATAAATGTGACAAAAAAAAAAAAAAAAAAAAAGAAAAAACTTCTTAACCACATTTGGACCAAACTCTGCAACAAATTTCTTCATTATGAATACTGAAAAAGGAGCCAACATTCCGAATTGACATTGCAGAGAGCTGTCTCGTGGCGTTTCCTTTTGGACGTGAAAATGAATGAAAAGGAAAAGGAGAGGCAGAAGGCCGACGAGAAAAAGTGTTAGTTTGGCTGCGACGTTTGTGTACATTTGTTCACGTACGCTTCGGACGAAAAGGCGGCCGAAAAGAGTTCACATTTGGGAATTTTTTTTTCTTTTTTATTGCATTCTTTTTAAAAGTTGTAACGTTGCGCGTCTGCACAGACAATGTGATGGTGATTACATTTAATTGTTTTTTTTTTTTTTTTTTTTTTTTTTTTTTCTCACCCGATATGTGGACTACCCTCTCCCCCTGTAGTAATCGACTTCGACGCGCAAAAGGCATTGACAAAATTTGACATGAGCAACTACAATGAAGATTTTGTGGTTACAAATAATATTCTCAAGTACCACATGAAGAGCATAGAAATTTATAACTATGAGAAAAATAAAATTTATGATAAGGATGAGCTGAATTTATATAAAGATAAACTCATCCATAAGGACAACATCCACTATTATCCGTATGAGTTGTATTTTAACACGTACAGGAATATCTACAAGGAGGACAAGGTGCTCCTCAGCTTGCCCAATCGGGTGAAGAAAAAAAAGGAGAAAGAAACGGAGGAGAAGGAAACGGAGGAGAAAGAAACGGAAGAGAAAGAAACGGAGGAAAAGGAAGCAGAGGAGAAGGAAACAGAGGAGAAAGACAAAGAAGACAACGCATCGAGTAAGGAGAATCATCCCGCGTGGGGAAAAGCGAACAGGATGACACTAGTCCGCGAAGCGCAGCTGTGTTGTGGGAAATATGTACATGTGCATATTCGTATATACTCCAGCGCAGATACGAGAGGGGCCGCCATTTTCATTGTTTTTTTTTTTTTTTCCCACCCCGCACAGACACATTCGAGGAAGAGCAGGGACTAGAAGACGACTACAACTTTGATTATAACAAAAGTGAAGATGAGCTAGAGAATGAAGAAAATGATGAGAATGTCATATAATTAGGGGAATCCGAACGAGAAGGGAAATCCGGCTAACCGCTTCCCTTATTGGGGTTGCAAGTTTGCCATCCTTAAGCGCCTCAGAAAATTGCGTGCTGATCAGAATGGAAATTATTTCTTCTAAATCTTCGTAGCTGCTAAATAGGTAATTCCTTACCTCGTCTGGGGAAATAAAATTAACGTTCGCGTAGAGGTACTCGTTGGTGCATTCCCGTATCTTGGGGTATCTGCCATGGGGTGGAGAAACATTTGCGGATGGAGAAGCATTTGCGGAAAGAGAAACATATGCAGAGGGAGAAACGCTTGAGGGTGGAGAAACACCTGCAGAGGGAGAAACACTTCTGCGTGCGCTGTTTGCACAGCGCATGCGCTCGCGTAACGTGCGGCCCCCGCCGCTTGACCAACCTGTGCAGGAGCATGTGCAGGACCAGGAAGAAGGCCAGGCGCTTAACATTTAAGTGCAGAGTTGCACACATGAAAATATTTATTGTCAACTCCGAAATCGTTCGAACGAGCGAAAAGGTTCCGTATTTTTCGAAGGTGGAAAGGAAGAAGTTTAAAAAACAAAAGGCCGCAAAATTATTCATCAGGGAAAACTTCACAAAAGAATTAACACTTTTTAAAAATGTCTCCAGTTGTATTAAGTTGAAATTATTCAAGTAGTATAAAATTTTAATTAAGCAAATGTTCACATATTCTAATAATTCAATTTTGTCTTGATATTTTTTTTTTTTTTGTTTTTTTGCCTGTCTCTTTTTTTTTTTTTTTTTTTTTTTTCCCCTTTTTAATATGCATTTCGTGCCCCCCCCCCCGCCGCATTCTTCGTCAGTCAAAAAAATTACATTTCTGTCGAAGAATATGTTATAGTCATGAAATATATTTTTTAAAAAGTCAAACTGGTCTTCTCTTTTTTCGAGTGAAAGTATTTCGCCTAAGTTGATGTTGTGTAGGTGCAGGGCAAGTGGGTGTTCCCGTGCAGTTTGCTCTATGTTAGCAGCTGTTCCTTCAGTGTGGTCTCTCCGAGTGTCACCATCATTATGCTTATCCGTATCCATATCGTGATACTGATTGTTACACTTGTGGTCATTACCCCCTTTGTGCCTTCTGCGCCCAGCCCTCCCCTCGTTGAACGCACGGATTATCTCACCGACCTCCTCGTAGTCGCACCCCATATAAAACATCCTGTAGTATCTAATGTACAGAAACAGTACGTCGTCCCGGATGTAGCCAAAGGTATACACATCTTTGTATCGGACGAGGAAATCGAAAAATAAAAATTCAATAGACTTCTCCCGTCCCATCTTCATCACATTCGTGTACGCATAATTGCTATACTCAGTGTGCGCGGTGTAGTAACACAGGGTGTTAAAAAAACCGCTAATCAGATAGTAATTATATTTATTTAAGAACAGCAGGTAAAAAATGTGACTGTACAGATACGATTCGCTATACTCCAAGCATTTAATTACGCTGATATTTTTTTTCGTTTTGTCTAGCAAGAAATGGACGTCTTTTATTAAATTTTCCTCCTCAACTGATACCTTTTCTTCACTTTCGCTTAGATTTATATCGTCTACGAAGTCGTTGTTGATGAGGATGTTCTCGAATTGGAGGTCTCTCCGGGGGGGGGTACCACTTGGAGCGGCGTTACCAACTGGAGCGGCGTTACCACTTCCAGCGGTGTTGCCACTTGGAGCGGCGTTGCCAACGGGGTTGTATCCGCCGATGTCGCCCGAGCAGGCCTGTCCGCGCATAAGCCCCTTCCTCGTAGAAGCAAACTTATTCTTGTGGAAAACGGAAAAGCTCGTGTACTTCAAAGCGTAGTTGTACAAATAAATAAAATTATTAATTTTGTTAAAAACGGTCTTGATGAGGCCATACTTGTATGGACGATTCAGGAACAGTGCGGTGATTTCTTCTTCGTATGTGCAAGTGCAGGGATTGTTGCTGGTTCCCCCGGGGAGACTTTTCATCCTCTTATCATTCGAACGATTGGCATAACTCACACTGGGGGCTCCCCCATGACCCTTCAAATATATCGGCTCGTAATAATCACACAAATGGACCGTTACATTATCAAAGACGTTGTAAATGTTCGTCCGGGATGTGCTCAAGTATTGATAAATGTTACGCTTACTTTTTCTAACATTGTCATCCATTTTTTTTTTAAGGTAAAGTTCGTATGGGAAATCATGGCAGTATTTGTTGAGAACGTTGGAGAATTCGAACGTCTCCCTCTCTCCACAGGAATTAAAAGTGGCATAATTGTACAGATAATTCAAAAGGAATAAGCACATTTTATTTGTCCTGATATTTTTTTCGCATAATAATTTTAGCAGCAACTGGGTTAGTATGTTTATGTATTTTTTTTTAACCTCAAATAGGACGTACATAAGGACAACTTGGTCCTCCCCAGCCTCTGCGTGGGGGGTTACCTCCCTCTTTTGCTTTTCCTTTTGGCGTTCCTCCCCGTTGCTGCGTTGGCTCTCCCCACTGCTGATTTGGCCCTCCCAATCGCTCCTTTGCCCCTTCCCATTGCTGCTTTGCCCCTCCCAATCGCTGCTTTGATCCTCCCCACTGTCATCCGAGTCGAACCGCTCGTAGAAGTAATTCTGGGTGGGTTCTTCTTCCTTCGTGCGGTTCTCCCCGTTTGTTCCTACAGCTGGGGTTAGCTCGTTGTTCACACCCGTTTGCTGCGGTTCCATGTCTACCTTAGCTCTTCCCTCAGGTGCTGTCTTCCTCCCCCTGTTCCTCCTCTGCACAATTTTATCACTCCTCTTGAAAAAGTACAGCGGGTATGACGTTAACAAGAACGCAGTCAGCCCTAGACATATCTCCCTAACGAAGACGTGCGAATCGCCTATGTCACTTTCGTACACATATTCCTGCAAGTAGAGAATCAATACTTTTGCTACTTTGTTAATGTCTAATGATAACGGAAAAACGTCCTTGTTTTGTTTTTTCCCTTCCTCTATGACCTCCTCCCATGATATATTCTTCTTAACAAGTTTGACTTTTTGCTTCATGTAAAAGGAGGTGTTCCTTCGTTTTTCCCTTTTCTTTTGCGTCGCTAAGTCATGAGTTACTTCCACCTTTGTGTCACATCGGGGCTTCAACTTTGTGGAATCTACTTCGCGGTCACTTTCGATAGTTGAGTTATCCCCGAAGGAAGGCCATTTCTCCCCAGCAGTCGTGGCTCCACCATCGCGTTCCTCGACAGAGTACCCATTTGTACACACGCCATTGTGGAGACTGTCATACGCCCAGGATTCTCCATCCGACTCTTCAAGGGGCATGTTTATGTTGGAAGAAGAGCTGTGCCGAATGCTACTTTCGTAGCTGTTAAGGCGGGCACTCCTCTTTTCTTTACTTCCTCCCTTTTTGGACCTGATGAGTCCTCTAAAGCTGGTAGTGCATTCCTCGTAAAGGAACAAAAACTGGGAGATGTACCTTCTCCTTAATTTGTCCACTATGTTAAACAAAGCAAGGAGGCAAAATATCTTCATATTAAAATCAATGGGGTATATCTCAAAGTTGATTTTTTTAAAAAAAAAGGCATCATTCTGGATAGGGTTGTTATTTTTTACATCCAGTTCGTCCATATTGAGTACAGGGGAGGAGCTCATCTGATAATCCTTCTTCAGGAGAGCATTCTTTATCCTATAATAGGAGGAACACTTTTTTAAAATATAATAAAATAGTTTAAATCGGAAGAAACGTCAGGAATTATTTCTTCACTAACGAATAAAAGGAGAATGAAGTAACCCTTCAAATGAAGGAAATTATCCTTCTCCTTTACAATTTTCAAAAGAACATTATTGTATAGGTAATGAATGGCTTTTTCTCTTTTTAACAGATATATGGGCATGTAGAAGAAAATTTTGGATGCTTCATATTGTATAATTTCATTATAATGGAACAAATTATTTTGTAAAACATCGAGAAAAAATGAGTGTGTTTTTTCCTTCACCAAGAAATAATCACATTGACATATACTTTGTATGAGTAGACATATTGAATGCCTTAGAATTTCTCCCTTTTTAAATTTATATATTCTTTTTTTTTCGTTAAAAATGATAATTTTTTTTATTTCGTTTTGTAAATTTTCATCGATATGTTGTTCCAACTTTAACAATATTTTCGAAATGCATATGATGGATCCATGCTTTATCCATACATTTTCTTCGTAGCTTTTTTTCACCAAAAAGGGAAGAACCACCTTTATGAAGTAGTCTCCATTGTTGGAGGACAGATTAGCTAGCGATTCTGCTGACAGCAATCTGATATTCACATTTTCGTGAAACAGCTTAAAGGAATATAAGTGGAAAATCACTGGGTATTTGTACAAAACGAATTTGCACACATCTTTTGTTTTTATGATGATAGACTTTTTCAAATTGATGAGCTCGCTGAAGTTGCAAGTCGACAGGATGTCAATATTCGTGTTGAACATATCCTTTTTGGATTCCTCCAGCAGTTTTCTGGTGCCCACGTGGGCTTGGGTCTCTGGGAAGCCGCCTCCCTTCGCAGCGCTGCTATCCTCCTGTGTTACGCAGCCATCCTTCGCAGCGCTGCCATCCTCCTGTGTTACGGAGCCACCCTCCTGTGCTGCACCGCCCCCCTCCTGTGTTACGCAGCCATCCTCCTGTGTTACGCCGCCTTCCTTCGCAGCGCCGCCCAACCGCCCCTTCTGCAGCCCCTCATAGTAGGCACTTACCGCATCGCCGCTAAAAAACAAACTCACAAAGTGCACAATATCGTTGAAGAATATCTCCCTGTTGTGGAGGGAAGAAGCCTCCGAAGAGGTACCATCCAGTGAGTGCCCATCAAATTGGTAAAAAAAGTTAAACTTCCCAATAAAAATTTGCAGAAGCGACATGGCAGATTTCCTCAAATTGATATTATCCTCGAACAAAGACAGTACTATCAACTTGGTGAATATTAAGTGGAAGAAAAAAAATCGGATCCCCTTCTCATTCTGCTCATAACACATTTGAATAAACTTATTGTACTTCAAAAGACTATACAACAGAACAAACGTGCTCCCCAAAATTTTATCTTTGTTCATGTACAAACTTTCCACAATTTTCCGAAGAAGAAAATTAATAATTTCTGTGCAAAGGCTTGTCTTTCCAAAGAGGTAATGAAATAAGGTGTAATTAATGGTGCACCAAATGTTGTAATCATTATATTTGGCTAGCTCGTTAAATTTTTCTATTATTACACGGACGTTTTGCATGCTCAGATGGGATAATATGTTTCCGAAGCTTTTGGAGAGGCACCACCGAATGTAGGTACTACTGTCGTTAAAATAATACAACAGGAGGTTCAATATTTGTAGTATGTCCTTTTCGCAGGTATATTTTTTCTCTGCATTTGTGAGAAGTACTTGTTCTTCTCTTTTAGGCTGTAAATTCCACCCCTCCTTTGTCTCCTTTTGGTACATGCTGAACACCTCGTTGATGTTTAAAAATAGGGGGAATTTATCGAACAGATCGGAGTGAACAGGTTCGCTTGGGCCAACGTCACGTGATGGTGTCTTCCAACGTGGTGAGGGGGACCCTCCCCCCTGGAAAGACGTCCCATTGTTAGCAGCCTTCCCATTATTAGCAGCCTCCCCATTGTTAGCACCCTCCCCATTGTTAGCTTCCCCCCCTCTTGGCAGCGCCATTCCCGTAGTTTTCTCCAAAAATAACAAGGCGTAATAACCGAGGCAAAGAATCTTCAACGACTTGGACATTTGCGTAAAGTCCAAATGGACATGATTTTGAATAAAAAAAAAATTATAAAAATTCGCGTAATTTTTTAACAGCCTTTTCTCACCCCTTTTCAGCAACCTTTTATGAGTTAGTAAAACTCCACATAAAACTAAATTGCTGAATTTAACGCAACAGTTGAAGGAAGCAATGTTTGAATTGGTCACTACAAAGAAGTCATCCTCAAGTGGTGTCTTTTTCTCAGCCAGGGAGTTTATTTCCACCAATTTTATCATAAGTTCTTTGGAAAAAAGGATAAACTTGGTGAAATAAATTTTCTCATGATGTACATCATTCCTCCTTAAAAACTGTGCATACAATATAGAACATGCTTCCTTCGCTTTGTCGTTCTTCCCCACGTAGTAGTAAAATATTTCTTCAATATTAAGTAGCATATTTCTACTTACGGAGAGTAGCTTAAACGGGATGTACATGCAGAACGACAGCCATATGAGTAGGATGTATAAAATTACCCATGCGTTGTTGCCATCATCCATTCTATTCGACTTAAAGTTCGTCAAATGGTTAAAAACGAATTCGTTTTCCTTCAGTTTGAGCAATAAGTCAACTATGTTGCTTAAGCAGAATGAGTCACATGGAAAAAAAGTTTTAATTTTTTTTTCCCCCCTCACGGATATCAGTGTGTTGTAGTATTTGTATACCTCCTCTATCACTGTGTACATCTTCAGGAGGGTTTCTTCATCCTCCTCCTCCTTTGTGTCATCTAAAATTTTGTTACTCCCCTCCTTTTCTTCTCCTTCGATGTGACTTCCGTGGCTGTTTTGTACTTCCCCGTTTGATTCAATGCGCGTCTTTTCCTCACCGTTGTTACTCCTACCTGTTTGCTTTTTTCCCCTCTCTTCGCTACTACCTCCCACATCACATGAAAGTCCCCTTTCGCCAGAAGCTACCCTCCTGCTTATCTGTTCACGACCTCCATTTGCTCCCCCCAACTGCTTCTTAAAATGAGATAGAATCCTTGTCAACAGGGTGAAGCTTTTTTTAAAAAATCTAGAAATGGTTCCACCAGCAGACTCAGGTGCGGGTCCAACACCGTTTTGGCTTCCCTATAGCTATTCAGGCAATTGTTTAAATAATTTAAATTTTCCAAAATGAGGGTGAAATTTTTTATCACTTCGTTATCGTCATCCTGGTTGAGGCACCGTCTTACCAGTTCTACTTTCTCTTTGACGTTATCATACTCGCGAAAGAATGATATTTTGTTTTCCATCGTTTCGGTGTGTGTGCAAGCGGGGGGGGAGATGAAGAAGAAGAAAAAGAAGACGAAGAAGAAGAAAAAGAAGACGAAGAAGAAGAGGAAGACGAAGAATAAGGCATGCCTGATGGGCTATTCCTCCCCTCGCCACGCGTTGTGTAGAGTTTAATGGGCCAACTCGCGCGAGGCATAAACTATGATAGGAAAAAAAAAAAAAAAGAACCTGTTGGAGGCATCCCTTCGCAAGTGTTCCAACGACCACACAGGTTATCATCATTCCGGCGGTTAAGCCAATTTTTTCCTCAACGTCGTTGATGGGCAGTCTCCCCGAAAAAAAAAAAAAAAAAGTTCAGCTACTTCACATCGGCCAGGCGCATGTAGTGCTTGCGCAAATGCGTACATTCGCCGGACAATACTCACCCAAGAAAATAAAAAAGAAATAGAAAAATATATCCGCATGGGAGAGGCAAAAAAAGAAAAAGAAAAATATACCTACATGCGAGTGGCCAAAAAAAAAAAAAAAAAAGCAGCGCAATATTCGGAACAGCTTTACCCACGCAGTTTTCTCACCCACGAACAGTTTGACGCAAAAATAATGTCAGACTCGGTGATACGTTATTTTCCCAACTTTGAGAAGAAGCCGGATATGCGCGAGAGCTTGTTCTCAAGGAGGAATAGAAAAGGTACTACATGGGGAGCGCACAGTTCATTCGAGCCAACGGATGGGCATAGGTCTCTTCACAGCGAAAAGTTAGGCAAAAGTGTAGGCAGTAAAATATAGCAGCAGACGTACTTTTTATATGCGGCACGTGTATATATGTTTCCTTCCTTGAGGGATTTTCAAAGAGGAGTCGAACTTTTTGTGAGTCCTCTCAGACGCCTGCATGTGTTTCTACCCGACTCGCTTTGCGTTCACACGCGTGCGCTGCGTATGTGTTTGTGGGATGTGCTCCCAGTTACTGCCTTTGTATGTACGCATCGGGTGACCCCCCCCTATGCATACTATATGTGTCCACTCCTTATGCATACTACATGTGCCCTCCTACCCGAGCAGTCAAGATCGCCCTCAAAAGCATCAGCGGAACGGCCGTTTTGAAGAAAAACAAAATACTTATTAACGGAAACGAAACCCTCGAATCTGTGCTGAGTTTCCTCAAGAAAGTGTTTAACAGAAATGAGCACATCGTAAGGAAAGCGCCCTCAGCGAGCAGGCTAATAGTCATATAGATGTTGATACGACCATGCGTTCATCCTTTCTAAACATGGTGTGTACTTATAAGTGCCCTTTTTGGGAAAAAACCCATTTTTATTTCCCCCCCCTTCTTTTTATTGCAGTATCTGTATATTAACAACACCATAAAGCCAAACCTTGATGATTTCCTTGCCGATCTTTTCGATGTAAACCGTTATAAAAAAAAAATCAGAGTGGAGAAAGCACCACGTGCATACTGTACAACTGTGTGTATATATATGTAGTGCCAAATGTACCCCCACTGTAGTGGTACATGTAATCGTGCAATCTATTTCATCGAACAGTTCCCCCTCCCCCTTTCCCCTTTTTTTTTTTTCAGCTATATCAAGTTTCGAACTGTCTAAACATCTCATATAGTTTCACCCCCGCGTATTAAGAGGTAAGGGGAGAAGTGAGCATACACGAGGGAGGTGCGCACGGAAAAAAAAATGGAAAATGCCAACTTCATCATGTAAAGGAGAGTACATAAGTGAGTTTGTTCTCTAGACATGTAGAAATACGTACTTATGTGCCCACTCCCTCCTGGTGGGCTTTTTAAAAACAAATGGAATAGCTGCACACAGAATGGAAGGAAATTTGGGGAGGAGGCTTGCACACAGCTTCTCCTTTGCCTAGGCTTATATTCTGTGGGCCATTCGATGCGTTTGAGAAGAAGCAAAAAAAGGGGTTGCATATTTTCTCGTTACTGTGATCAATTACCCCCCTCCCCATTTTTTCTCCCTTTTGTGTGTATCATCCATTTTCATTTCATTTTTTTCCCTGTTGTGTCCCCCCTCTTGCTCATATTTTTACTCAAATTGTATTTCCTGGAAAAGCTGACGATTTCCCCATCGCTGCTTCCGCCGCAGCTACTGCTTGCACTGCTGTCGCTGTTAAGAGGGTTATTATCACTACGCTTATTGGGGGAAAGCAACGGGTTAGTCCCCCCCTCATTTGCGCCATTTGCGCCTTTTGCGCCTTTTGCGCTTTTTGCACTTTTGCATACGTTCTTAGAATTGACACTTTTTTTGCGCGTACCCATTTTTTTGCTCAATTTATAAACTTGGGAGTTAAATATGGCATCCTCAAGTTCCTTCCGTTGTTCCTCCATTTGGCTTTCCCTACTCCGTTCATCCATCTTATGGTTATTTTTTTTTAAACTTTTAATGCTATCTGTATATTTTTTAATTTTTTCTTTATTATTTTTTTGTTCCTTTTCTAAGATTTGTATTTTATCATTCAGGTGAGCTATTTTGGCACTCTGTTGTTGTATTTTTTTTTTACAGTTTTCGTTTTCTTCGATTTTGTCCCTTACAACTTTGTTCAATTTTTGCGTCTTTTCTTCCAGTGCCGTAATTTTGCTGTCCTTCGTGTTTATATGTTCATTTATTTCATCTTGTTTTTTTAAATTATTGCTTACGTCCTGTTTATTTTTTACATTTTCGTTCCGCAGAAGTGTGATTTGTCCCTCCAGTTTTTTTATGTTTGCGTGAAAAATATTTATTTGTTTGTCTCTTTCTTGTAGCTCTTTCATCAGATTGTCTTTTTCGCATTCCACTTTAGAGATGTGCTTACTTTTGCTTGTCCCTTCCTGTTCCAGTTTGTTTATTTTATCCTCCAGTTCTCCCTTTTCCTTTTTCCGTCTGCTTATTTCCTGCACGAGGCATTTTTCATTTTGCTTTAATTTCGCGATGTCCTTTTCCCTCTCGCTGCATATGCACTGCAGTTCTTTGCACTTTTTCACGAAGTTGGCGATCTGAGGGGTGAGGAGGACGAACGTGTCACTGGAGGTATCTGCACCACTGGACGTACGTCTGCAGTATTGTGCGTATGCTTGCATGCTTTTTTGTATGCCTATATGCTTTTTTGTATGCCTACATGCTGTTTTGTAATCCTGCATGCTTATGCATATGGCCGCCCCTGCGAATGCTCCCACCTGGGAGGAAAAGGCCTCGTTCTCCTGCCGAAGGCTATCTATTTCATCCTTATTTTGGAGCAGAACTAAATTCAGCTCCTTTATTTTGTTAATTATGTTGTCCTCCTCTCCAGCAGTTCCATTTTTGCTCGCCTTCACAAACGAATTTCCGCTGCTGTTGTTGCTGTTGTTATTGTTACTGCAGCTGTTGTTGCTGTTGCTATTGTTTATGCTGCTATTTTTGCTATTTCTTTTTGTGTGCACTTCCTTTTTTTCTTCTGCGAATGGGGAAATAAGCAGAATATACGTGAGTGGGGGAAGAACACACAACGTAGTGTAAACCCTCCGCGCAGCCAACACGTGAGGATTATTTTACATATTTTTATTTTATCATATTTTATTTTAATTTTATTTTAGTTTTATTTTAATTTTTTTCCCGCCCTTGGCGCTACCGCTGCAGCGTTCTGCCTAACTCTTTGGAGGATAGTCTGGATTTGCGGAGCCCTTTTTTTTATCTTTTAATTTATTCATTTAAATTGAGCAAAAAAACGTAACTTTGTCCTGTCGTGTCTGTACCCGAAAAATGAACTATCAGGAATGCCTCCACAAATTTGTTAATGCGCATTCGGATAATTTTCGGCAGAGTTTTTACGCCGTCGTGGAGAGTTCACAGGTGAGAAGTAAACTGACGGGGGATAGGGAAGAGTTTCTCCTACATAATTGTGTGCAAAAAAAAAAGGGCGAGACCCACAAAAAATTTCACTTTACTCTTTAACGCTCTTCATTAAAAGGTCTCCTTTTTTCGTAACGTGTCTGCTTAACGCTGTCTTCTTGGGATATTCCCCATTTTGTGTTTTTTTTTTTTTTTTTTTTTGCAGATAGAATGTCTTGAATGTCCCATAGAAAAAACGAGCACGGATAATTTCCTCATCAAAATATACATTAACAATATTGTAAGTTAAAAAAGATCGCACGGATGATTGCACATGTGAGGGGGGATGCGTTCCGCGTGCGTGGAGTGTACCCTATTTGGAGAGTACCCTATTTGGAGAGTACCCTACTTGGAGTGTACCCTACTTGGAGAGTACCCTACTTGGAGTGTACCCTACTTGGAGAGTACCCTTTGTGGAGTGCACCCTTTGTGGTGCGCATGGGTGGGAAGGAAGTTCACTCCGAAATGAAAATAATCGAGGGGTGTTCCTCTTCACGCGCATGTTAACTCACTTCTTTCATTTTGGCTGTTTTGTTTTACTCATTAATTTATTTTTTCCGCCAACATACAGATACACAACATCCGGACGTTCCTGTTGACTTGCTTGAGCGGGTCGGTGGGGAATATTCTCCACAACACGAACGTAGACAAGCAGGAAGCGTGTTGCTACGTTACGGCTGACGACGAGGGGGCTAGCCACGACGGAGAAGGGGACCCAACCGGGGACGCGGGCCAATCTGACCAATCTGGTCAACCTGGCCAATCGGAGGAAGGTAGCCAAAATGGCCAAAAATCTGCCAGGCAGTGCTTCAACAAACAGGAGGATTTTTTACGCAAATGCAAGAAAGTTCATAGCCTTCGGAAGAGTTTGGAAAATGCCCACGTAAGAACAGGGGACACTATCGGCTTTAGGGACGACATTTTGCGGTACTACATATGACAGTTCGTTTTTCGTGTGCAGTTTTGGCCGTCCATTCATGTGAGGGCTCCCCCAGGGGAAGAAAAAAAATAAAATAAAAAAAAAATACACACGCATTATGCATATTACTGCGCATGTGCACACATCGGATCCTACGTGGATAGTCCCAGCCAATCAGTGAAAAAAGCAGCCACGTGTTGCGCGACATGCCGAAGCGGAGCCTAGCCTGTTTTTTTCTTTTTGGTGGAAATATACACATCATCGAGGCGGTAATTCGTGTACTGCTTGTCTATCTGCTCATCCGTCCTCCTCTCAAAATTGTAGTTAGACGTAATGTTAAAGTTCATCATTTTATTAACACAGTCATAAAACTTTTCCACATTACGCACAATGCTGGCAATTTTATTGTTTAGTAATTCGCCAAAAGATCGCGAACTGTAAATCTTGCCATTCAAAATACAGAACATCTGAATAACCTTTTTGCAAATAATGTTCTTTACTTTATATATATGTGTTAGGGAAATGTGAAAAATGGAATTTGTGTTGTAATAAATGTGTATGCTGACCAAATCATGTGGCTCATTTTTTTTTAAAACAGGTAAATTGTCGTAGGTAATGTCAAATAAATATCCTTCTTCATCATCACTGATCATTCTCCCCACTCGTATTTTTTCATTTAACGATAGGTGACTTCTACTTGTGTAAAATGGAGAAGTGTAAAAATAATTCAACGCATTTTCTCTATTATTTAACATGTTCTTGGATAAATATAGGTTATCAACGTATTCGATTTTGTTTTCCTTTTTCACCACTGGTTCGTAGTACTCCTCCGGGGCAGCCATTTTGGTTCTTCCCTTGGCCGCTAAAGTGAGGGGGCAGGCAGGCACGCAGGCGATCAAATGGACTAATTAAATGGACTAATTAAATGGACTAATTAAATGGACTAATTAAATGGACTAATTAAATCAACCAATCAAACCAGCCAATCAAATGAGCTGATTAGCAGGTTATTCGACCATCTCTTTGAGCAGCAGACACGTGTATGTTCACACGTATATATATCTGTGCATGCACATCTGCAGCACTTGGCCATGTGGCTTGCCTTTCCCCGCCTGTTGGGCCCTTCACTTGTCCTAAATTTTGCATACCAATATAGGCGTTGTTCCGATGTTCTGCTGTTCTGCTGTTCTGCTGTTCCGTTGCTCCGATGTTCCGCTACTCCTCCAAAAATATTTTTTCTTTTTATCCTTTTTGGGGAAAGTGCATTTCCCCTTCTTAAAAAAGTTTCAATGGGACTTATCAAATGTGCGGCAAACATGTACACGCAAGCATAACCTTGCATTCATTAAAAAAGGAAAAAAAATAAATGGTCAAGGGTTTTACTCTCGCTTTGTCCTGCTAATGCTTAAGCGGAGATGATACGCTTACGTACGCACAACTCCACAGTTGAGGAAAGAAACGGCGCTCATACGATATGAACAATCTTAGGCAAAGGTATCAGCGCGCCACTTTAAAAGGAATACCCAATTGTTTGAAAAAAGGAGAAACAAAGTATGTATTTCCCCCCCAAATGTAATTAGTTCTTTCCCTTTTTTTTTTTTTTTTTTTTTTTTATGCTTTCCCCTACATTTGTGATTTGCCCCTTTTTTCCCCCCACGGCACGAGCCAAATGGTGTATGAAGAGACCACACTATGATCTACCGAACAATGTCATTCCTGCGCACCAAAATAAAAAAATAAAATAAAATAAAATAAAATAAAAACGGAACAGATAAAACCAGGATAGCGAAAATTAAAGCAGTGCAATCCTGCACAAGAAGCTATGCGAATCTTTTTTCACATGCCACTTCGCTAAGTTGCCGGAAAGAATAATTTGCCATCCTTTTAAGTTATTCCTCCCGAAAAAAGGAAAAATCTGTACGGACGCTAAACCAAAAACAAACAACGTCGGCACGGTATAATTGATGAGTTACTTCCAGTGAATGTGCAATTGTTCACCGCTCATCTTCCAGCATGTTGACTTACAATCACCGTTAACGCCATTTTCAATTTATCTCTTTTCACGCGCAGGTCTTACACTCCTGTGCGATCAAGCAGCTCACCCCTTTGCTGACTTTATTTTTCTTTTCCATCGACAAAATGTGTAGTAATACAGAACAGTAAAAAAAAAAAAGGAATAAAGGAAACAGGAATGAAAAAAACAGGAATAAAAAAAACAGGAATAAAAAAAACAGGAATAAAAAAAACAGGAATAAAAAAAACAGGGATAAAAACTACAGCAGTAAAAACTACAGCAACAAAAACCACAGCAACAAAAACCACAGCAGTAAAAACTACAAATCGAGAAAAATTAAATTCGTGTTAATCGCTACTTTTTAATTAAATATCTGTTAACAAATGTTGAAATGTACTTTTCGCAAAGTGCTCGCGAGGAGGCTGAACTGCAAAGCGCGCATATTCATGTTTACACATAGGTGCACATCCGCAGCGCACTTGGAACTACGTGTCTCTCCTCCGTGCATCACTTTGCTGCTTTCCTCCCCCCCAGTTCGTTCGAAATGGTTGGTGATAAAACCATACAGCCACGAATGAATGTAAAAATGGGCACAATAAAATGGCACAGTAAAATGGCACAATAAAATGGCACAATAAAATGGGCGCAATAAAATTAACACAAAGACACATCCAGCATGTGCGTTTGCTAAAGTAAACGTGACATTCGGGGGGAAGAAGGCATGCAGAATTTTAAAAAATGGGGGAGAATAAGTAAAAGGATTGGCAATGTATAGCCAAGAAAAACACAACATAACAGTTGTTAATAAAAAAGGGAAAATGACAAAGGGGGTGGAGGGGAAAAAAAGGCAGATAAAAAAATGCTGATCTCAAAATGTAGTGGAAAAATGCTGGTTGAAAATCCTGTGCCTCCAGCTGGTTGAAAATTCTGTCGCTCCAGCTGGTTGAAAATCCTCTCGCTGGATGTCCTTGTGTGCCCCCTACTCATGTGAATTCAGCTTGCTAAGGAGTTCCCTTCTCTGTTGGGAGGGCAAACTTTGAAAGGCCCTGTAAAACTCGTCCAGCGTTTTCTGGTGGTGCAGATCCTCCGTTAATCGATGTATATCCCTGAGAGTACTTTCATTTAAAATTCTCCTGCACACTTCGTAGTCGTCTTCGTCCGAGGAGGCGATGTCACTGGTGAGCTTCTTGAATTCTTCACTTTGGGTCAACGCAGTTCCGTATTTTTTGCTAAAGGGGTGGGAAGCGGGCAGTCGGTTATGCAGTCGGGCTGCTAGTTATGCAGACAGCATGCATGTACATACGCATAAACACAGATGCGCAGATCCTCAGATGTGCAGATCCTCAGATGTGCAGGTCCTCAGATGTGCAGATCCTCAGATGTGCAGGTCCTCAGATGTGCAGATCCTCAGATGTGCAGATCCTCAGATGTGCAGACCCACAGATGCACGCACGTGTGGGAGTTTTCCTTTTCCCGTAGACGAGCCTACCTCAGCGTGCTCATCAGCAACCTCCGCACGAGGCGGTAGTAAAAAAAGGAACGGGCTTTCTCCCAAGGAACGATTTTTCTGATCACTCCCTTCGACTTCATGCATTTGGACACGTCGTGAAGATCTGCGTATCTGTGACACACTTGCAAATAAAATGGCAACAGCTCCTTTTCTTTGTCCTCTATTTCTTGTTTTATTCTAGACACGTCATCCTCCTGCGCGGGGTGGCAATAAGTGATTGGTGATGAGCATAGCGGTGTGGTGGTAATAAGTGATTGGTGGTGAGCAAAGCGGTGTGGTGTGGACGTGGTGATGAGCAAAGCGATGTGGTGTGGACGTGGCGATGAGCATAGCGGTGTGGTGGGGACGTGGTGGTGAGCACATCGGTGTGGGGAAAACGTTGAGGTGCTGGACGAGATGGGTTCTCCACTACGCCGCTCCACCAACACGGTGCACCTACCTGCGCTTCCGCCAGCCGCTTGTCCAAAGCAATTATGGACGAGTCAATCCCATGCATGAGCTTCCTAATTTCGGGTAACCTAAACTTCACCTCGACAATCCCGGGTGGCTCCAAAATACCGCCTTTACTGTTCGTGTCCGCATACATCTCAATAATCTGGCTATTTAGCGTTTCGTCCACAACAACCCATGACCCACCTCTCAGCTCCCCCCAAATTGGAATGTACACAAAAACGGGGTGCTTGTAATTAACCAACTGATTAACAATCATTGACCCGAATTTTAAAACGCTGTTAAACATATCCATTGTGCCACCTGAAAAACCCCTCCAATTGGCAAAAACAAATAGGGGTAAATTTTCTTTATTAAAATCTTCAATCGACTGAGCTGTTTTGTATGAATTGTCCGGGAAAAAAACACATGGTGCATGTGTTGACCTCACTGCTTTGGTTTTCAATGCTGGGTCACATGGAACAACCTGCGTTACTAAATTTCTGTTAACAGCTATTATTCCTACAGGGATAGAACCCAATTTCCCCCTCCCTGTTAGTATCCCTTTTCCCCATTCATTCATGTATTCGAAGTAGCTATTTTTGTCTAAAAACCCTTGCTTCGCGTCTGTGCCTCTTATTAGTTCTACTACATCTGAGTTCTGTATGTCATCCATGTCTATGTCATTAATTCTTTGGAAATACATTTTTGGAGGTTCCTTCTGCAATGTGTGTTTATTTTCCGCTTGCGATTCTTCCCTTGCCGCGCTGTCTATCTCCTCCCTGTTAGTCTGCTCATAATTGCTAAATTCGCTTCTCTTCTCTCGTGCCTTCTCAATAACGTCGTAGTAATGGTCACTTGTTTTGGGTACATAGGATAGCCATTTGAAAATTTTGTCGACACCATCCTGATCATTTTGAGCTTCCAATTGAGATATGCCATTCCTCATCATAATTTTCACTCCTCCCAATTGTTCATTGCTGACGTAGACCTTTTCCCCTAATATTTTATTTAGTGCGTTAAACCCTGTTAGTAAAAGAGATGAACCTTTTTTCTGGATGGTTCTTTTTCCGAGTCTAACAAGGTAAGCACCGATGCCAACACTTCTACCAGTAACATATGATAGGGTAAAAATTTCATCATACGCTTTGGATGTTTCACCAGCAATAAGACCACTACCCCTTAGATTTTCCACTCCAATATGATTATTTAAGTTCCCTACGATACCTTCGATTAGGTATCTCTTCTCCCCATTTTGAATAACTTCCTTCAAAAATATGATGTCCTCCTTGGGTATCCTATTTTTCACCTCTTCTGTTATGTAAATATAGTCATACCCGAGTTCCTTTTTTTTTTCGTCTTTCCAACTGACTTGAATTTTATCCATCAAAAAATTGTACAGTCCAATTCTTGCACCTGAATTGCAGGATATATAAATGCGAGGGATTTTTTTCTCCCTGGCATAGCTAGATATGGCATAAAATAACTGGTCTTCCACTACACTGAATGAGCCACCATGCGTCGTTATGTCATTTATGATAAAAATTACGTCTCTTCCTTCTTTGTATTCGATTGTCCTCACGTTCATCAACAGGCCGATGACGCTCAGTTTGTTTTGGCCCACGTTTAGCTTGTCTGACAGGTAGAGCGCGTTTCTTATTTTCACTTCGTCTTCGCTGAGGCCGTCGTGCCGGGGAAACAGCCCACCGGAATGGGAAGCGGCATGAGAGGGAGCAGCATGGGAGGGAGCGGCATGGGATGTGCCCTTCTCATCAATATGAGACGTGACCTGCTTCGCAGTGTTCCCCCCCTCCGTTCGATCTCCCCCCCCCTGCAGTGCCTCCAAGTCCAGCTTAAACTCCCTGACGCTGTTCACATATGTAAACATATCCCCGGGGTCACCGTTGTTCATCCTATTTAAGGAAATATTTATAGCCTTGACAAAATCGTAGGCATATAACGTATCTATATCTCTAGCCCTCTTTCTTTTTAAGTACAACGTGTCAACATCAAAGGGGGGTACACTCTCAACCTCTTCGATTACATTATCTTCTCCGTCGAAGAGGACATGCAGTCTGAGTACCTTTAGCGGTGCCAATTTTAGTCTCCCCTTGGCAGATTCGTCTCCCTTTCTGTACACATAGGCGTATACATCGTTCACGTAATTTTGTAGAAGCAACTCATTATGCCTATTGAGGAAATTCTTGAGCGCCTCTTCAATTGTTCTTAATTCTTCTTCGTCTTTCCCTTTCACTTCATCGAGTACTACATGGTAAGTTATGTAGCTGCTCACCTTTGCGTCCTGCACTTTCGGGTTCAGTCTAGCTATTGCTACATCCTGCACCGCTTCTTTCAGCTCTTCCGTGAGTGCGTCTTGCAACCGGTGCTGCTTCACCACAGGGGGGGGGTCTTGCTCCCCCATGGTGTCCCCCCCTTTTTTGGGAGTTTCCCCCACTACAGACGACACTCCACCTTTTGGAAGCTCACACACGTGGATAACCCTCTCTGCAAACAGCGATTCGATTTTGTTATTCTTTTTGTACTTCCCCAGGAATACCTTGGTCCCTTTCAATATTTTCTCATCTACACTTTCTAGGTCATAATTTTGGCAATTCTTTTCAAAGGAGAAGATATATCTTTGGTAGGGCAGCAGATTTGTCATGCTCCCCGAATGGACCTCCTCCCCGGTGTCTTCCTCTCCAACCCACTCGTAAACATCCCCATATTTATCCCCAAAGTAGTGATAAATGTACAAATGATTACACATATTCTTTATATGTCTTACACTCTCTTCATAGTCATTATGGAAGCTTTCATTTCTGTTAATAATATGAATGCTGTTTATGCGCCCTATGCTCCCACTAGTGGGGTTGATCCCCCTTTTGGAAATCAACTCATCCATATATACCCTACTTCTCTCATTTAAGATGAGTAAATTTTCATCCTCCGAATTGTTTATAAAAAATTTCAAGCAGTTTTCCCCTACTAGTTCTGTTTTGACATCAAAGTGTTTATACAAATTTTGAGCGTATATTTCTAGTAGAGCATTTTTATTTTCTGGAGTAAAGAGAGATGGAAGGAACATGTGTATATCGGATGGGTTTCCCAAAAATGTATTCACTACACGTTCGCAATGGTTCCTATAGCTGCTCGAAGTAGAAGAGGGTGTTGATGCACCACTTGAAATTTGTGCCACTTTCGAGTGTGTAAAGCTGATCTGCTTTATCTTTATGTGCTCCTTCAGTTGGTTAATTTTTTCATCAAAATTGGCAGTCCTATCGTTTAATGCACCTTTTACGAATTGAACCAAGCGCATATGTTCCGAGATGTGTACTATAGCTCTGGCCAGCAAAATGATGTTACCAAATGATTTCCCTCTAAAAGATGTTATCATTTTTAGCTTATTCAGAAGGTCATCTGATATTTCATTCAACGAAGTCAATCCACTGTCTAGTAAATATTTTAAAACTAACTCAACAAATTTTATGCTTAAATAGTTGTATGTATACGCATGTGCAATTTCATATTTTTTTTTCTTCTCATTCTTAACACTAGTGTGCAAAATATCGTAAGCTTCTACCTGTGTCATATTTTCATTTTTGGCAAATAGTGAATTGTACTCTATGAATTTATCTAGAATGTAAATAAAGTTGGAGTTAATGTTATGCTTCTTTTTCACTAATTCGTTGAAGCATTGTTGGTAATTCTGTTCATATCCTTTTAGTAAATATTCTACTCTCTTCATATTGGGGATGTCTAAGAGGTACTGTTTTTTTATGGGGTCTTCTCCGGTGTTCGGGTGACCACTCGGATGACCGCTCGGATGACCACTCGGATGACCACTCGGATGACCACTCAAATGACCACTCAGATGACCACTCAGAGAAGCCACCCCCGGGGTGTCCCCCCCCACTTGTGTGCAACTGTTCGAGGTGCATTTAGAATTCCCCTTTGATGCACTTTTTGATGTCCCCTTATTCTCCGTGTCCCAGCTGAGGGTGCCCTCGTTGGATGCCTTCTCATTGGAGACATTCCTCGTCGACACATTGTCGTTACGGTCCCTCCTCTCGCTCGTTGAAGAGCTTTGAAAGGTTGAGTTAAGACGATCAGTGGAGCTGTTCCCTCGGCTGCCACTCCCCCGGCTGCCACTCCCCTGGTTGGCACTTCCCGACTCATCATTCACCGTGTGCGCACTGGACGACACATTCGCGCACCCCCTGGATTCAGAATTGGCGTACGACTTGTTCGACTCCGCCGCTGCATCCGCGGTTGCCTCCGCGACTGCCTCCACATCTGCCTCTGCTTCTACCTCCGCTCCTACCCCCGCTCCTACCCCCGCTGCTGTCCGCGCGGGTTCCTCCACATCTGCCTCCACCTTGACGCTCGTGCTCGCACTCGTGGGTGCCGCCGAACTCGCGCTGGACGAACTCAAACTAGTCAGGTACGCCTTCACGGAGTTAAATTTCTCGTTTACGTAACTCGCTGCAGTGTGCTCCTTATTATCACTAGCCTTTTTGCTCGCAAACAAGCGGAATAGATTTTTCTTCTGCTTTAGGAATAGCCGGTTCTTTTTGATTCCTTCCCTGGATGACACTTCGTCCTGTTCGAAGGAGGAAGAGAAGGAGGGGGAGGAATCCTCCGACTTGGGAGCATCCCCGACGTCTATCCCCCCGGTATTTTCACCCACACGATGCATTCCACTTTGCGCATGGTTTGGCACAACCCTCAGTGTCTCTTCCTCGTCACGATTTGCAGCGCCTTTATGCAAATGACTTTTTTTCCCCTCGTTTTTATCGCTAATCGGCCAGGTACCTTCCGCAGATTCATCCATGGCGACAAAACCTAGTGGAACTTCCTCCCCCCTAAGTGGGTGCTGCAGTCGACTCCCTTCCTCCAACTCGTATGCGTACTTATTGGATAAGTCCAAATGCCCCTTGAAGGTTTTAATTTCGTTTTGGTCTCCCCTCTGTGTGTTGCTTTGCTGAATAGAGCTTTCCTCAATCACTCCCAGGAGGTCCCCCATTTTTACGATGGTACCCTCAGACATCCTATGCCTGAGTATACCCTTTTCTGTAGACTTAAAAGTCATGATCATTTTCATGGCCTCAACTTCTATGTAGTCCTCATTCTTCTCTACCTTCTCTCCATCTTTTATCAAATATTTTACTATTTTCCCATTCGTATTGGAGACTAAATGAAATGGGTTACTCATTTTGGGGATAAAAACACTGTCCTTTTCCAAATGCAAGTGGATCCCTAAGCTGTCTTCCGAACATGTATACACATATGTGTGGTTGAAAAAGCTGGCAGATATTTTATTGTTCTTTTTGTCGTAATCAGCTAGCACTTCGATTTCCTGTCCATTAATTTTTAAAGTATAAAGATTCTCCCCTGTATTATAGCCCTTAAAATTGTACCTCACATTTTCAAATACGATATCGAACAGGTACCCATTTTTTACCTCCCTCTTCAAATTAGCGAAGGAATCTTCATGTGGTTTAATTCCAATGTCCTCTCTACTGAGCGCATCTTCGATATCCTCCTTTTCCTTCGTAAAATGTATTAGGAGTTTAAAAATGGTGGCACACAAAATTATTATATGTACTGCACTGTAATAGATATTTTTTTTTTTTTCAATAATTGTGTCTAGCCAATTGGTTGTTATGTTATTTTCAATAAATGGTTTGCATTCCAAAATTTTTGCTAAATATTTTGTGCCTGTTTTTATTTCCCCTTCTATGTTTAACTTCCTTAATGCAAGGATTAGATTTTTTCTGGCTATTTCCCTCGTTTCTCCCTTTGCAAAAATGTGTCCAATTTGCGAATCGGAGAATTCATGCACGGATCCATCATTGATTGAGAAATATCCCCAAACGTCGTTCGAGTTTTGGAAATGGATTCTTTTTACCTTTCCCGAAGTGGGCTTAAAACTGTCATTGCTATTTTCTGCGGTGATTCTCGCGGCAATCACGTGGTTGCTCACGTGCGGCCTGTTATTGTAGAAGTCGAATTGGTTCATCTCTTCCGCGCGGGGGGGTGATGGGTCATTAGTTTGGTCTCTTCCCTTTTCGCGGGCGCCCTCGCGTCCACAGAAAGTGTTATCACTACCGAGGCTGCTACTACCACCGCGGTCACTACTACCACCGCGGTCACTACTACCAACGCGGTCACTACTACCAACGGGGTCACTACCACCACCGCTGCTCTCCCTGCTCACGCTGCTACCAATGCTACCGCTTGCGGGGCTATACTCGCACGAGGCACCGAACCTGTGGACGGCCTCCACCGGCGCACGAAAACTCGCGCCCTCGCCCCCTTGCCCTATGCGGTACAACCTCCTAATGTCATCTATATTTTGGAGGGGAACCCCCATGGCCACCTGCAGCTGTATCGAAATAAGATTCGTGTTGGTGATGCCCTCCGACACGGGGTGTTCCACCTGCAGCCGAGGATTTAATTCGAGAAAAAAATAAGTCTGCTTCTCCTGGTCATATAAATACTCAATGGTTCCAGCACCTCTATATTTTATCATTTTTGTTAGACGTATGGATGCCTTTTCCATTTCACGGAAAATATTCGGAGGTACAACTGACGGGGGCCCCTCTTCAAAAATTTTTTGGAACCTCCTTTGAGTGGTGCAGTCTCTTCCACTTAGGGAGCATACATTGCCATACATATCCCCGACAACTTGTATTTCGATGTGTCTAACGTTGCTACAGACTTTCATTAAAAAGATTGGTGAGTTGGGTAATTCCATCTGTACTTGTGCATACGCTTTCTTTATTTCTGCTTCGTTCTCCACTTTCCGGATACCTTTCCCTCCCCCTCCTTGAGATGCTTTTATCATAACAGGGTACCCAATCCGTTGGCACTCCTTTATGCATGCATCTAACGAATGTATCGTAGATTTATTATATACATCTTCACTAATTTTCTTGTCAAAATTATCAACTCGGATGCTATCTCCACTCCATTTTACAACTGGTACATTTACACTCTGTGCAAGGATATTGGCAGATATTTTGTCTCCTAGAGCTTCCATAACATCACCAGTTGGTCCTATAAAAATGATATTTTCTCTTTCCAGCATGGTGGAGAGTAAAGGATTTTCTGAGCAGTGTCCCCATCCTGGCCAGACTGCATCTACTTGTTCCTTTTTTGCTATATCAACGATTAGCGGCACATTGGCATAATTGTTAGAGTTTTTCCCAGGAGGTACCTTTATAACTTTATTTGCCAACGAAATATATTTTGCATTGCTTGATATGTCTTCTTCTGTGGCTAGCACTATGATCTTCATTAAGTTTTCCTCGGAGAATGTCTTAAATAGCCATTCCTTTATTGACAGAATGCATTTCATTGCTGCCATACCGTTATTTGCAATTAGTAATTTTTTTATTATCTTACCATTTTTTTGTTTTAAGAAATTAAAATATGGGTACCTTCTTTCTTCTATGTACGTTGTGTATTCCTGATAGGCCTTTTCCTTTGCTCTTTGTTTTTCTTCGTATGTTAGGAAGTCTGTGGAGTCGCTCGGATGGTTGGAAGGAGAAGCAGTATCAGCTCCATTGTGATGCCAGCTCTGCGCTTTGGTACTGTGCGCCCTTTGCTGCAACAGGTTTGGTTCCCTTTGCTGCAACAGGTTTGGTTCTCTTTGCTGCAACAGGTTTGGTTCCCTTTGCTGTCTGGGAGAGTCACCTACTGGGCCGAGGCACACATCACTGGGGTCTCCACCTGCATGCTGATCTCCCCGATAAGCGTAGAACCTCTCTCCATACTCATCACCCCCACGGGTGCCCTCCTTTCTAGAGAGAAAATCGTTCTGACCCCTAAAGCTGTAGTACAGCCTGTTCAAATATTTCTTCCTCTTTTTTACGTTCCCTTTGTGCAGCCGTCTCCCATCCATTACTACATCTCCAGAACGATCATGTGGAATCATCACATCGTCACTCTTGGAGTGTATGGAGCAGGATTCCTTAATCAGGTCCATCATAAACGGAAAATTGTGTTCTACGTTGTTTTTCCTTCTTACACTCGCCATGGCAACATCCCAATTTGAGAATACATCGGACATATCCCTTGGGCTGTAACTAGCTTTATTCATATAAGGATTGCCGTCGCTGTTTCCACTTTCATTGGTCATATTTCTTAGGTGGTGACTTTTCCTTGGACTGTGATACCTGTTGTGGTGATCATTCGATGTGACACTGATAAAGCCTTCATCCGTGTGGCTAGTGAGACTGCTAAGCAATTCATCTGCTCGTTCTTCAATCGCGCTCTTTTGCTGCGTGCACTTCTGATGGGCGACTTTCTCCTGAGCGGTGCCCTTACTTGAGTCCCATTTTTTCCCATTTGAAGACCTGCTTCTATTGTCGCGCGCGTATTTACTCTCATTAAACGAAGAGGGCGCACTCTTCTTCTCGTTCTTCGAAATATTCGTCGAGTTATCTCTACTTCTCCGTCTGTTATTCTTAAAAAACGAGTTTAACAGTTCGGTTCCCTTGGACACGAACAGTGGCACATACCTGTTCCTGTAACTCTCATGAAAAATATTTTTGGTTCCCTTTATTCTACTCTGATATGCTTCCCTCGTTTCTGTGTTAATAAAGTTGTTGCTATTGACATTATTATGCATGTGTACATAGCAATTCGTGTTTTTGTGTTTTATGGGCTCTACAAGGTTTTGGAGTAACAGAACAAGCGAAAGTGCTCCTGTGAGGCCATTAACCATTTTCCGATTCTACTCCATTTAACTGCCTTGCGATGCTTCCGGGTGCGCGGCGAGGCGTGCACACGTAAGGACGGGCGAGCTATCTGACTATATGCAGAGTGTCTACATACAGAGTGTCTACATACAGAGTGTCTACATACAGAGTGCCTACATACAGAGTGCCTACATACAGAGTGCCTACATACAGAGTGAATATACAAGTGTGCGTACGTGTAAGTATGAGAGATGGGCTATTTGCTCTACGTACACGCTGTCACTTCCCCCGCACCCTTAATTTTTTTTTTTCTCCTCTTTTATTTCGTTTTTAGCACATGCAAGGGTCTTCTTGGCGGCATCAACCCGCTACCAGTTTGAAAGCTGCACGCTTGAGATTCCCTCCGATGGCCCTTTCGATGGCTTCCTTCCGTCTGCCTGGTCTTCAGGGGCACTCTGAACGATTCGACCCCTTTCGCGCGGACATGCCAATTACACGAACGAATTTGTTATTCGTAAAAAACAAACTTGGCGTAGCGGGCGCGGGACAACTCGTGGGAAAGCGCTGCCCTGCGTGAGTTGCATAGGCACTAATTACGTGTCACAAATTACGTGTCACTAATTACGTGTCACCAATCGTGTGTCACCAATCGTGTGTCACCAATCGTGTGTCACCAATCGTGTGTCACCAATCGTGTGTCACCAATCGTGTGTCACCAATCGTGTGTCACCAATCGTGTGTCACCAATCGTGTGTCACCAATCGTGTCACGAATGTCGCACCGCGAAAAGCTCGCCCTGAAACAACTCTACAAACAAAGGCTGCACGCGACGCGGCGCGAAAATTAT
>NC_020405.1:1519558-1529984 GCF_000321355.1 Plasmodium cynomolgi strain B
GCAGTGATTTTTATTCGAGTGAGGGACATAAGTATCGAAAGAATTCTCACGTGCATGTGTACGTACCTACGTATGTATGCATTTATTTACATATGTGTACATATGCACGTAAATTATCTGCGCGTGGACGCACAAGGATTTAACTATTTCTTCCTTTGCGAAATTTGGGAAATCGTGACGGAACTGCAAAATTCTAAAGAGTGCGCTGAAACAAAGGGGTTATTTTTAAAGTATTTTTTTTTCACAAATTTGCAGAATTCATAAAAAATCAGTTAACTTTTGCATAAATCAACGAAAAAAAGAAATGTAGATTTTTCCTCCTTCTCGCTGTCGCGCGTAAAATCACATCTTTTGCAATATTTTTTGCTTGCCTAAAATGGGGCACGCGGATGTATGTACACATACGGGGTGCGGCATACACGAGGATAAAGCGTGCGCGTCACTTGGAGTAAATTCGCGCAATCGCAAGTGCAGCGCGTGTGCATATGTACATGCACATTTGCATACTCGCATTTATACGCTTATCATGAGCATGAGCACTGCTCCTTCTACGTAGGCGCGCCTGTATGCCACTTTTAAGTTCCTTCCCATAGGGGGGGTGTCTTATTTAAGGGAAAAAAAAAAAAAAAAGCGATCCCCCTGAGCACGCACTAATTTCACTACATAAACATCCTCTGCCCCTCGAAAGAACAAATTTGTAAATCACATTTTGGAGAAACTATCCCTACATGAAGGACGCAAAAATGCTAAATAAAAGAAAAATATTATTCGCCGCAACGTTTTTAGCGCACACCGATGAAAGGGCTTTTTGCCAGAAAAAAAACAAAACAAAATTGACGCTAATTTTGCTTACCCAGTTGGTACTACATATTCAGATAAAAGACAGGGGTGACTGTATGGATCCTCTTTTTTTTTTTTTTTGCAAAAGTCTGCAGGGTGACACGTTAGAAATACTATCTGGTAATATTACTATTTGAAAATGTAGAGGAGAGGGGCTCACCCTTTTTTACCTTCTCGTGTGAAGACCATCCCAAGGCGAGCGAAGAAAAATTAAAGGCGCCAAACTAAATGGGGCACTTGCTCGTGTACAGCGAAGCAGGTAACTGGGTGAATCCGCCCCCCAGCGTAAAAAAGGACGCCGCGTAAAAAAAGGATGCCGCGAAAAAATGCAGGGGAAAAAAAAAAAGCTGCATGCAACGTGATAAAAATGGGGGAAGCACGACGACCGAAATGGCTACACGGGAAAGGAATTCATATCGCAATTAAGTTAAAAAAAAAAAGTTAGAGATAGTGATAAATCGAGGGAATCGCCAAAATTGCGAACTTCCAACTGAGTAGAAAAACACCCAAGTGAAAGGTGAAAGGTGAATAATGAAGAATGAGGAGTGCTGAATGGAGGAGCATAAAATCCTGACTGTGCCCAGCTGAGTGCCACAAATTGAAGCACAAACTGGAAGGGGAATTCTCACAGGGAAAATTACCCCACCTAGCGCTCTGCCCTGTCATGAAGGTCCCCCGACGGGAGGCATAATAGTAGCAAGCACATAAAACCGCGCATATTATGGAGCATACTATCGAGCATATTGTCGAGCATATTATCGAGCACATTGCCGTGCTTATGCTCACGTAATCGCGGTACATACGTACAGTTTCGTGTAGCCCCCCCCTATCAGCTCACTATGATGCAGGCGGAATATTACCCAAAACAAAACGTAGTGTCCCTGAGCATCGAACTGAGCAGCTGGGCCAAGGCGTTCCTTACCGATTTACGAATATCAAAGAATCTCCTCAGTTGCACCAAGGCGTCTATCATAATTAAGAAAAAAAAACAAATTCGAAATTTCCATTTGTATAAAATTAAACTGAGACTACTATATGACAGTTCCTCCAACCGTCCTGACGTTTCAGTTGAAGGAGAAAAGTTGAGGCCAAGGAGTTCACCCCTGGATGATCCCCCAGGCGGAAAGGAGACCCGATGTGACTCCCCCCTCGCACATGGGAAGGGCAGCTTCTGCAATACATACACTAATACAAAGGGAGGAAATAAAAACAGTGTTATTTACAATGAGGAAAACGAAGTCAGGACGAGTAGTAGAAAGGCAACAAATTTTGAAAGAAATGATGGAAAGGGGGGGATGAATGGAGTCGAATGGGAAGGCCTGAATGGGAACAGACCCGTTCCACTGTGTACGAAACAGGAGGATGAAGCCAAAAGGGGCGCGGAATGCACACCGATGAGTGTAGGACACCGAAGGAGGCACCACCCCAGTGGGAGAAATAATCGTACAAAGGAAAACACACAACAAGGGAGCGAAAAGAAAGCTTTTACAGAAAACCATTTCGATACAGACAACCATTTCGATAGAGATAGCCATTTCGATAGAGATAGCCATTTCGATACAGACTACCATTTCGATACAGACCACCTGTTGAGAGAAAAAAACATTTTTTCGAAAGACTTCCCCATTTTTGAAAAGGCCCATTTGGCGAAGTACCTATTTTTGCCCTCCTCCTTGTCAGTACAAAATGCAAAGATAAAATCGATTCACTTTATGCTAAAGGAAAGGCTGATTATATACGTCCTCCTAGACCTAATCGTAGTCAGAAAAAAAAACGACTTTGTTCAGTCCACCATAAACAAAGAATTACACTACATGTTAAAGATGGGAAGAAATGTCCTTCAATGCAAATGGTGCAGTAAAGACGTTATCATATGCGAAGGTGTTAATTTTATTTTGCCCAACCTGTACTTAAACACGGCTGATTTTTTGGAGCACGCGTTTTGCGAAGAATGTACCACCATCTCCTTTGATGGGTTAAAAGATGTTGACCGAAATATTTTCCTCTTCCCCAACTGTTTGTTTTTTCATTTCAGCTTAGTAAAAGAGAGTCACCTAGCTATTAAGACAGATTCCTTGCACCACTTTCGCTTTTTACTTTTTTGTAATTTTTGCTACAACTCTCTTGGATATTTAGAAAACCAAAGAAACCATACGTATTCCAATTACAAAAAAAAAAAAATGAGTGATAACCTTAAAGATATTTTTCTGGGTTCAATTCACGAGGGGGACCAAGGGAGGTACACACAGCTAAACAGGGCCACTATGACGTTGCGCTGTGGTGATCTTCCACCTATACACTTTAATGAAGAGAGAGAAAATTTGATCCATCATTTGGACGTTACCCCAGAGGAGAAGCAGCATGACGGGACGGAAGCGAATGGTGTACTCCTTTCTGAGGAAAATTTCCATGAGGAGAGAAAGCATACAGGGAAGAAGGGTACCCAAAATGACAGCAACGTTGATCTTAGAGCAGATCACAGTGGAGGAAGTATCAACCCCTGTGGGGAGATGACCCCCAAGATGTACCTACTTAAACACAAAATAAAAATGACATTAAATGGGGAAAATATCTTCAAAAATTACAACCATGTACTTTTCCTAAACGAGTATATGCACTATAAATGTGAAAAAAAAAACACAACACTTTTTTATTTAAGGAGTAATCAAAAAAGGAAAATAATCGAAGTGAGGATATTCATAAGGACGCTTTATATTTGTAAAATTGGGGATGACACGGAAGATCTTTCTAATTTTTTAGGTCTCCAAAAAGTGATGAAAATATTTTTTTGCACAAAAGGAGAATCTGAATTGAAGTTCGCTAATTCGGAAACTATTGACCTTTCGAGGGAGCTCTACGAGGATGTATTAAAAATGTTGGTCGCGTATTCCTTCCAAGGGTGTGCCCCCGGAGCGAAGCTCTTCTCATATCTGCACCTGGTCCATTAGAGGTCGCTCTACAAAGGGTTGTTATCCCCCAACTTGGTCAAAAAAAGGGGAACAGCTTTTCGCGCCGCAAAATGAGAACATCGCGCGTAAATTTGTGTGTCCGTTTCCTTGACCCCTTTTTTGTCCACACAATATTCTTTCCTGCTGTTTTTTTCCTCCCCCCATTTGTGTGCAATCTTTTTTTTGTGTTAATTCAATAGCTTTTTAATTTACAAAGAGTTACATATAGCCCTGTCGAGGGACGAGGGCGCAATTTAAAAAAAAAAATACTTCGAAAGATAAAGGCAAAATTAGCTTAAAGAAAAAAAAAAAACTACTTCGAAAGATAAAGGCAAAATTAGCTTGAAAAAAAAAAAAAACAACGCGTAATGACACAAGCGCGTACGTGCGTACACGCCAGACAGTCATTATAACTAAATCAGTAGGAAACAAAAACTTCAATAATGAGGATAAAAAAAAAGAAATTAGTGATGGGTGCAGGGTGACGAATTCGGGTTGCTTTTAAAAGATGGCTAATTTAATTAAAGACATGACGTGTTCAAAGAATTGTTACAGGGAGGTGTTAAAAGGGGAGGGAGACCCCCTTGCGCGTGTGCTCGGGGGCAAGGGGGCCACGCGATGGGGTCGCGTGTCTACCGAGAGGGTCGTACGGTGGGGTTTCCCCAGTTGTCCGTGCATCTTCCAACCGCTTCGAAGGAACTTCTTCAAAGGAAATGCTTCCACCCAACTGCTTCAAAGGAAATGCTTCCACCCAACTGCTTCAAAGGAAATGCTTCTACCCAACTGCTTCAAAGCAAATGCCTCCACCCAACTGCTTCAAAGCAAATGCCTCCACCCAACTGCTTCTATGCAAGTGCACCCTCGCCTACTGCCCAGTCAAAAGGTGCACGTGGAGCTTAGATACAACGACGCCAATCATGGTCCCGAGCACGAAGGCCAAGAAGACAATGTTGGGGGCCAACTTGAGGTACTGCTCCTTCTTGCGCTTTCTACAGACTTCGGGAATTTTCACAAAAACAGCGTTAGATAAAATCCCGTGACAAAATCCGAAGGAGTAAGACAAGGCCATTAAAAAATATGAGTTGTAAAAAATTGAGTTGTGGTAAACAACTAAAGCAGCAAAAATGGGCAGAAATCCAAACATCATCAATTTGATCAAAAAAAAAATACACAAATTCATCTTCAAAAAGTAGGAATCTAAAAAGTGCACCAATAGGTGTGCTGCTGAGTCTCCAAAAAGTAGTATGCCAGATAGTAGTCCTTTCATTTCTTTGCTGGATTGAATACAAATGGGAAAAACAGTAGGGTACATCTGATATGCGATAAAATTTGCTAAAAAACCAATAATGACGTATTCCCAAACAACAAAAATCGATTTCACAGAATCCACTAAGATCATCTGATTAATCAGGAGTCCCTTATCTTCATACTTTTCTCTTAGTCGCTCAACAAATGGAAGTTTGTATATTTTGTGAAGGATAAAAAAGGATGTTAACGAAATGCATGAAAAAATTCCACAGAAAAGGGAAAACATTTTACAGAATTTATTTTCATCCTCTGCGAAGAAGACATAGGCTCCAAGTACGTACAAAACGAAGACCACAAATCCGGATAGGGACAATCCACATACGTACGCTGTGCAGTACTGCTTTCGGAACAGAACACATATTTTCATAGTTGTCATTTTAATCACACATGATATTATTGCAAATGGTATAACACTGAAGATAACCATTTTGTGTCCTATGTAGTCACGCTTGAAGTATACCACTAAATGTATTAAGGTGAAAAAAAATGTGGAGAATAGTGGCTGGAAGAGATTCCATTTTAATCTGTAACTTCCAATCAGATGCAGCAATACACATACGACTATGAACACTATGCTTTCCATTAGGGCAAACTCTGTTATCATGATGTCCTTCACATTAAATGCCTGTCTGAAATAATCGCCCATCGATACGATTAGGAAGTATGGTGCGTCTGCTGTGATTGCCATTAGAGCATATGCAATCGAGAGCAAGTTGTAGTACTTCTCCTCCTCCATCTCGTCCTTCTTTTCTATGTCATATTCGCTTAGCTCTTCTATATCTACAATGGATTTTTTTCCCGTGTCACCTACGTCATCTACTCGAGTCTTTTTGCCTCTATTTGCACCTTGGTCCTTGCTGCTGGGCTTGTTCAGCGCGATTTCCTCCTTGGCCATTTTGCGTACACGGTTCGAGCTTGGTATGGCAAGTATATAGCGGTATAACGATAGAGCGCTGTGCCGACGTGCCGATTTAGCAACACGGTAGTAGAGTCATGGCCCGTCGTGCACTACCCCCAACTGTGCGTCCCCTTTCTCTGTCCCCTGTCCACAAAAAATTTCACGCACGCACAGGGAAAATTAAAGAGGGGAAAGCACGATCGACTTGTTTTTTTGCCGGCCCGTCTATGATCCTAAATAGAAATAGGAACTGCGCAGCAGCGGGGGTGCGCGGGAAGGATTATTTCTGAGCGTGCGGAACGGATTGCCCATGAGCACTTTTGGGGCGTCTTAAGTGCGGAAGCACAGAACGGCGCCCATGCATACGTGCGTGCATGTATGTAGAGAACCTTTGCACGTACTGTGCCCACGTGCACATAAAGGCGAATGCACGCGGGCCCTCGATGCTAGGGGGGAATCAGCCCTTGGTGATATTCACCAGAATTGGCTCCCAAAGCGCTTCGTCAAAAAAAGGAAAAACGGAAAAACGGAAAAACGGAAAAACGGAAAAACGGAAAAACGGAAAAAAAGCACAAAATCATATAAAACAAAATAGCTTGGATAATAAACAGACCAACCGCGTATCACTTTGCTAAAAAGCGAAAAACAAATTTCCCATTCTTTCTCGTTTTTGCTTGTCGAAATGTTTGCACTGTGTCAGCTGTATTTATATGTACGCCTAGAATACGTGCGTTCCCTGCAACTCCTTCTCTCTGATAAATTTAAACAGCTTCAGCTTTTACTACCCGGTGCAGTTTACGCATTTAAAGAGATAGTATAAAATTAAAAAGCTAAGCAATGCATGCTTGTAAAGGGGCCTCTTTACCTTTTTTTTAAGCTTTACTAATGCGTTTTTGTACGCGCGCAGATGATTTTTTTTCTTAAGCTTGCCAAAAAAAAAAAAAAAAAAAATGGGGCATAATTGCCCTTCTGCATGTTGTCCCAAAAAAATTAAGCCACAAATGTGACGCGAACGCTCAAAAGTGCCACCATAAACTTAGCAGCAGCGCAATTGCGCAGTTGCATGCAACCGAGCTGCAACAGAGCTGCAACCGAGAAGGAGGAATTTCCTTCCAAGTGGACATTTTTTAGGAAGCGTCATGACCCATTTGAGTGCCACTCGGAGATAGATCGACTTTGCGCTTAGCAACTTGGCGCATGTTCCCACTGTGGGGTGAACTCTATGCGGGGAGAAAATTAGCTACGGCAGTGTTTTGTTTTGCTTTGCTTTGGTTTTGTTCCCCTCCCCTTTATCCCATTTCGATATACATGACAAGACCAACAACCATTCGTTCGTTATGTGGTCCCTAATTGGAACAGCTCCGCTTATCCGGCTAAAGCGCCATTTATTTTATTACCACCTGAATTGTTCTCTGTGGTAATTCCACTTTGATTCTTTTCTCAGGGTTTCACTTCCCCAAGGAGAGGCGCTTCACCCTTCGGTTCTACGAACACCGTTGTGTAGTGGTTAAGTCCACGTGGTGTTCAACGTGCCTTTGGTTACATTTCGCCGCATGTCACGTTAAGGAAAAGCGACTGATCAGATCACCCGATTTGCCATTCGCTCCCTCCGTCGGGTATGCCTTTTCCTATCACGCATAACTTCGCCTCATTTTCCTTTTTTTTTTGGGGGGGGGGACCCATTTGTCCTGCCCGTGGTTTACTTGGTTTCCTTTTCGAAGGGGACCAAAATTGCTGCTGCGCCTTAAAACGCCACAGCCCAGGGGGGGGGAGGAAATTTTCCCCTACGAAAGGAAAAAAAAAAAATTGTCAAGTACAAAATGGGAACATTTGCTAAGCGCGTCGCTAAACGTAAAGGAGCAACTTTACTGCTTTGGGGGCGTGACCATTTTTAAGGTGACACATGAAATGAACCTAACAATAAACGCTACTTACATTTTTACATTTTTACATTTTCCCATGTGCGCAAATTGGCATCCCAACCCCCACGGTAGGTAGTAGCTTCTTCCCCTGTTTGCAATAATTGAGGGCGGCCCCCCCGCTGAGCGACAGAAGGCAATGTTAATTTGTACGCCGCCAAGCTGCTTCTTCTCAAAATTAATAAAATTCCCCCCTCAGCGTTTTTTCACTCAGTTTATTTTTTTCATTCTGCACCGCATTATTTGTACGTATCGTTTTTTTTTTGGCGAACAACGGCCGGTTTGGAAGTAACTCGAGCTCTGAGCTATATCCTCCGCAGTTGAACGCATCCTTTTTGCTGGTTAACGTGAACGTCGATTCATATTTGAACGTATTTAACGTGTACATCTGCGCGAGTTGGAAAAACTCGACTCGAATTGTGAAATCTTTTTTTGAGTAAAACAAAAGGGTGGACCGTTCCTGCGTATACAATTCTGCAAGCTTCCCTCTTGGATTAGTATACCTTATCCTACGTACCCCCCACCCCCCAGGTGCTGTGTTGTTTTTGTAATCCAAATCAGCAAAGCACAGAGGAAGCATACGTATGAGTAGAATAAAAAGCCGTATGCATAAGTAAAAAGCGATCCTCCATAAGGTAATTCTCCAGGAGTTATTCCCCCACGTGACATTGCAAAATGACCAAACGGATGCCGAACAAGGTGAGCTCCTCATCGAGGGAGAGCAAAAATGAAAAAATGGAGGCAGAAAAAAGGGAAGCAGAAAAAAGGGAAGCAGAAAAAAGGGAAGAAGAAAAAAGGGAAGAAGAAAAAAAACGGGAGGAGGGAGTGGGCCACCGTGGGGAAAACCCCAAACCGAAGGAACAACCAAATAACGGAAACACAAGAAACATTTTAACCATGGAAAATATTTTGAAGGAAAAAGATAGAGACAATAATAAAAAGGTGAAAAACAAATTAATTTTAAAAAATAAAAAAAACACAAGTAGTACATTTAACAATAACGAAATGAGAATACTAACTATCCCAAAGCATCGCATATCATCTATAAAAACAAATTGGATGGAATTAATTAAACCAATTGTGACTCACTTAAAGTTAGAAATAAGAATGAATGGAGATAAAATAGAAGTAAGGACATGTAAATTGACTGAAGATAAAAATAACTTGCAAAAATCATCTGATTATATAAAGGCATATTTACTTGGATTCACCATCGAAGATTCTTTAGCCCTACTAAGGATAGACGATTTATATATAGAAAGCTTTCAAGTCAAGGATGTGAAGATATTAAAAGGGGACCACCTCTCGAGATGCATTGGGAGAATATGTGGTAGTAATGGTGCAACAAAATATGCTATAGAAAATGCCACAAAAACGAGGATAGTCATAGCAGGAGATAAAATTCATATTTTGGGTAGCTTTAACAATATCAAAATGGCTAGATATTCCATTTGTAGTTTAATTCTTGGTTCAACACAAGGGAAAATTTTTAACAAACTGAATATCCTTGCGAAGAGAATGAAGGAGAGGTTTTAGAAGACGATTCTTTGCGTTTTTCCTTGAGGGGAAATGTGACGATACACCTCTGATGTGCTCCCCCAATAGGGAGTAAATGCGTAGGGGGGGGGGATCCCCGTAATGAAGGGGGTTTCATCTATTATATCGAATCGATGTGACCACGCGGGTTAGACAGCATCGGCAACCTCCTCTCCCCTCCTGCACACTTACAAACGGAACGTTTTGGACAAATGTGAAGTTTACTTTTTATGAGGAAGGGACCCCTCCTTCCCGTGGAGGCTGCCCGACATCGTTACGGACGACTTTTTTTTCTTAGTTTTCTTGTTTTACTTAGTTTTCTTTTTTTTCTTAGTTTTCTTTTTTTTCTTAGTTTTCTTTTTTTTCCTAGTTTTCTTGTTTTTTTAAAATTTTAACTTATTTGGGAAACCCAGTTAAACCCCATTTGACCGTTTTATAGCACCCGTTCTGAGCACAGGCACGTATGGCAAGGGTGTAGGAGCCTCCCCGCCCCTGCGCTTGGTCCATTTGTCGCGCAAGGGAGCATTCATCAAACAGGATAAATATGAGCACCAATTTGGGGCCAATTTTTGCAAATTGAGGAAGAATCCCCCGCGCACGCGTACAGTCACACCTCCGCATAGCCCAACCGTGCGGACAAAAAGGGGCACATAAATACGCGCACGCAAGTTGGTACAAACGTATGCAAACGGAGGTCCATATATATGTATATGACGCTTCGTTATTTTCTTAAATGCCTGTGGGCGCGCTGCTAACGGGATGGAACGCTTTCTTGATCGGCGATACTCTTGTGCAAATGCAAGCACGCAGGTAACTCTGCGGTGTAACGTTTTTTTCGCCCGCCCGAATGGCGATTCTGCGGGGAGTTCACCAAACGAATTGTCACCCCAACGCTGCCGCGTGCTTAGCGGTATGTTTTAAAAAATTGCATCTTTGTTTATTCTTACGTTTTCTTTCTTTTTTTTCTATTTCTTTTT
>NC_020405.1:1530034-1533615 GCF_000321355.1 Plasmodium cynomolgi strain B
ATTTTTTCTTTTTTTTTCCTTTTTTTTTATTTCCCATTTTTCACTTTTTTTTACACCCCCGCACAAACGCACCGCACCGTGCAAACCGCGCAGTGGGCGGAAAACCCCGCGTTGCCAAAGGTGCGGAAAATTGCAAAACTGGAGGCAAAGATGTACCGCAAAAACAGTTACACGACGTGTATATTATCTTTGGCGAGCTATTTTCCCGTGGGTTGTGTTTTTAAATGCATTTGCGACTGCACACCGGTGTACAGTTTTGTAAAAAAGAGTGTTGTCGTTCTTTTGTCGAGCCATCATCTGTCACCCCCCCGTGGAAGCAGGCATTCGCATGTGTGTATCTGCATATGTGTATCCGCGTGCATGTGCGTATATATATACATATGCATGCACCCACACATGGCGCCCTCTTACACACACTAATTGTGAACCATGCGCAGGGTACTGCTACCCCCTCAGCTGATCGACACGCTGCAGAAATCACATCCGTGAAGGGTTTTCCTCCTCCCCATGTTGCGAAGTTCTCTATCGATTGGCGCCTTTTTCCGTGACGCAGTTTATTTTCCCAGTGGGTAGTTGTCACGGTGTACCATTTTTTTATGCTTCTCCCACCAAGCGCCAAGCACCACTCTACCGTGTGCGTGCAAGAAAGCCGTCCCACTTGAGCAACCGCGCAAGTGAATACCCCGCTGCTCATGCGAGCATACGTAAGTAGAAGATGGGTGGGGGACTAAAAATGGGCGCGCCGCGACTGTTGCGGCTGTTGCGGCTGTTGTGGCTTCTGCTTCTGTTGCTGCTTCTCCTGCTGCTGTCCACGCCGCTCCAACCGTTGCTCTCGCCAATCGTTGGCGTATCTGCAAAGGGGATCATTAGCGATCACGTGAAAGACGACTTCGTGCTAAAAACGTTAGCAATAGATAAAAAGAAGCTGGACCCTTCCTACTTCCAAAAATATGACAACATAAAATGGGAAGGGAAAATAATCGCCATAGGAGACATACACGGAGATATAGAAAGTCTGAAGCTAATTTTACGACATGCAAATTTGGTAAACGAAAATGACGAATGGATTGCAGAAAATGTATTGCTAGTTCAGGTGGGAGATGTACTAGATAGAGGAATTTATGGTCCATTAATTTATGACTATTTATTTAAGTTACAAAAGGAAGCACCTTTGAAAAAAAGCAAAGTCTTACTGATTATGGGAAATCACGAGCAACTAAACCTTTGTGGATATTTCGATTACGTAAATAAGAAAGAAGTAGAAAAATTTTTTAAAAATAATTACAACTACAGGTTATTCCATTTTGTGTACAGTAGGGGAGAGTACTACAATAAGTTAATTCGCTTACCAGCAATTGCTAAAGTGAATGATATTTTATTTGTCCACGCGGGGATAAGTAAAAAGATATCCTCACTTAGCTTAAATACCATACGGTTAAAGACGAGGCTGCAAGTTGAAAATATGTGCAGAGTGCTCAGTTATGATAAATCGATGAACTACGTAAGTCAAGAAGGAGTACTTTGGCATGACCACATTTCACGCACAGCTCCTTATGATGAGAAAGAAGCATGCTCAATTTTATCTCATGTTTTTAACAACTACAAGGCTAAGCATTTAGTCGTAGGACACACCAAACAAATGACACATGAAATTAGCTCCTACTGTAATGGTGGTTTATTTCTTATCGACACTGGGATGAGCCTTTTCATGAATAACGGACAGCCGTATCCAAACTACCTCGTCGTCCAAAATGGGACCTTCAATTCAGTTCACTTAAACGTTGAGGTAAATAAGAAGAGCAAAAGTTGCGGTTCGCTTGAGATAGAACTGCACAGCCCCAACAAGCAGAGCTTCTGCGTCCACGCGAGGGAAACGCGCTTGTCTCCCCAGAGCAGCGGCTGGCGCTTCTTTTAGGTGGTGCTTCCTTAAGGTGGGCTTCCTTTAGATGGCGCCCCATTGGGACGATTTTTTTTTTTTTGTGATAACTCGTCGGGGGGTGACCCCTCCTCCGCGTCGTTTTAAATTATAAAATGTTGCTTAAATCAAAATACAAAAAAAAAAAAAAAAGAAAAAATATATATAAGTGACCAAGGGCAATAGGCCCTGCAGCTGAAGGGCGCCTCCACCGGAGTGCAGTTCTCACCCACGTGGTGCTACCCATCGGGTGCTGCCAACATGACGATCCAGCACAGACCCGAACAGACCAGCAGAGATCAGCGCAGACCAGCGCAGACCAGCACAGACCAGCGCAGACGCGCACAAATCTACCGTAACATAAAAAAAAGGAAAATAAACGAGGCAATAGTAATGGCGAGGATAACTGTCCGCTTGGTACTGTAGTACCTGATATTTTTTATAATTTTTTGGATTTTGGGTAGCTGCTCATTTAAGAAGTTCATTTTTTTCATCTGCTGTGTGATGTTATAATTCTGTAACTTCAGCTTCCAACTAGTTTCCTGGCCAATAGAAATCATACTGTCTAGCTCACTGATCGAATGCTGCAAAGCAGTTCTCTCCTTGATAACGTGGTTTATTTCATTATGTTTGTACAGAACAGATGAGCAATCCTTCTGTGGATAAAAATTAATCCTGTTTTGTGCACATATTTTATCAAATATATTCTTAAGACTCTGTAACTGAATTTTAAATTTATCGAAAATGCTCAGATATCTGGAAATTTCCAAAAGGTACGTTTTATTTTGACTAAAATGATTTTTCATTACATCCAGCGTTTGTACTCCATTTTGGTACAAGCTTTCCAATTCGTTTATTTTTTTTTTATTGTTGGTAAAAAATTCTGGAGGGCAATCTGCGTGTGCACTCCTTTTCATCCTATCATTTTCGTAGCTATTTATATTATCCTTAAGTTCGCTAAGCGACTGCTCAAAATTTATTTGTATATTCCGAATGCTCTTTTTATATTCTCTATACTTTATCCCTTCGTTGTAATCACTGGTGTGGTCTTCGTCGCCCAGGACGCTGTACTTTTTCTTCATTTTGTTTGCTTCACGAGAGGGCCGGGCGTGCACGTCTGCGCTGTGTCGGTATAGCGTCTGCGCTGTGTCTGTATAACGTCTGCGCCGCGCCCGTGTAACGCCTACTTAACGTCTCCGTCACGGCTGCGCCACGCCTGCTTCACTTGAGCGACCGCTTCCACACAAGCGCTCACGGCTTCTCTCCCCTGCTCGCGTCCCCTTCTGCTGCCGCTGCAGGATCAACAGCCATGTCATCGTCGAACCGAACGTGACGAACTACAATTATTGCTACCATGGACTTGTCGCAAAATAGAGTAAGTCGTGGCAACACGCTAATCACGCGAAGCTAGACGTGTGTCCGCACGTGCCCTCTCCTCCCTTTCACATACTTTAAAGCAACCCCCGCGAGGATCACACCAGCTAAGAAAAAATTCGCGCAAAATGGAGCTTCCCTTTGCTTATTTTGTACAGTATAAAGTTAAAAGGGGAAAAAAAAAACACTTACCTCCATACTGCTACGCATTGCATATGCAAAAATAAAAGTTGCACAAATATAACCAGTGCCTGGTGAAAGAACGCCCTGCTCGAACGCACTTTTTTTTTTT
>NC_020405.1:1533945-1535248 GCF_000321355.1 Plasmodium cynomolgi strain B
AGCTCACGTGCATCACGTCACATCGCGTCTCATCACAGCGCAGCCGCGCCTTGTATGCTTCCCCGCATTAATGAGGAAGCACCCCTAGTGGACACCAGCGAGTTGCGCTTCCCCGATTGGCAGCGGACTGCAATTGCGCGGGAGTCACTAATGCAAAGAAGTGACTCCTCAGCAGAGTGGACCCCCCCAAGAAAGGCAACAATTTGTTAACCAAAAAAAAAAAAAAAAAAAAAAAGCTAACACGAATGGGCAAAACGTTATCCCCTTTCTCCAAAAGTACAATTCGTAATTTTAAAAGTTGTAAGAACTTTACAAAATCGCTAAGCGGAAAGAGGACCCCTTATCTTGAGAAGCTCCCCTTCTCACTGTTACAGCACCATAAAAGCGGATGCAAAAGCGCACGTTACTACGCAGTTATATCCGTACGAGAGAACATCGAGCAGGAAATGCAACACGAATAGGGGAAAAGGAGTAAATGAGCGATGAGAAAAGGAGCGAAGTGCAAAGAGCAAACACACAACGATATTACCATTTTATTGTCACCCCGGGCATATTGTCCTAATCTCACTTTGCAGCTAGCACAAACGCAGGGTTTGCTCTCCCCCCCCTCGATGTGTAAACACACACAATACTCACCTTAACAAAAAGGACTCGAATAAGAATGACCATATAACACACTCCAAATGAAAAAATATTGTAACCGTATTGGCGTACATCCGAGCGCTACTATCCCTATGCCACCCCCCCAAACAGTTTCGTCAACTCCCATATGTACAGAACAGCCCTGCCCCTTCTTACCCTCCTCGTGTATGCCGCCCTCCATTTTACCCAAGCAGTGACTAGGCAGAGCAATTTATTTATAACCCCAGGAAGTAACAAAGTACACACGCAAAAAACCTACTATGGGTTGCCCCAAAATGTGAACAGGTGGACCACATGGAGGAGGACAGGCAAGAGAATTCCCCATAGGAACGTTAATGTGATATATAACAGGGTGAAAGATAGCGACGTTGTAAAGGAAAGAGAAAGTGATACAATCGAAATGAACGGAGTAGTGGACCAATGTCTGGCGAACACCAACTTTGTGGTTCGAATTCCAAATGGGGAAACCTTTTTGTGCTTCATCTCAGGAAAATTGAGAATCAATAAAGTGAAAATCAACCTGGGGGACATGGTCAAAATACAGATACATAAATTGAACTTTGAGAAGCGCAGGGGGAAAATTGTCTTTAGGTATCTGCAGCACGCCGCACTGGGGGGGAAGAAGCGGTGGAGTGGTGAAGCGGTGGAGTGGTGAAGCGGT
>NC_020405.1:1536378-1550312 GCF_000321355.1 Plasmodium cynomolgi strain B
TTAAATCACCTTAACGTATCTCATTTTGCTTCATATGCAGTAACTCTTTCCAATTGTAACTCTTTCCAATTGTAACCCTTTCCAATTGTAACCCTTTCCAATTGCAACTTCTTTTTTTTTTATTTTTATTTATTTTTTTTTTTTGTTCCCTCATGCGTATGTGGGCGTTTTAATTTTCCTGACGCTCATTTCAAAACATGCCAAATGGAATGTGCCACACTGTTTCGTTCGTCATTTTTTCGTAACGGTAGAGAAGTAGCCCTTGTTATTCAGCCCCCCTCCTCCCTCCTCCTTAACTGCACAGGCAGAAAAGAAGCATCCACCCCAAAGAGGTGTTTTTCTAAAGGGTACGCTCTCTAGAGGAGGTAGTGTTTCTCTATATTCCGCCAAGTTCCTTTCGAACCGGTAAAGAAGCAGGACGTAGAGCAAAGCTGATCGATACGGCACAGTGATATACCTACTTCTTCCTCCTAAGAGTGAACACAAAATGAACGAACCAACTGACGGAAAAGCCAACGACAGGAAGAGGAAGAAGCCGGATGAGAATGTAGAGGAGGGAAAGGACCCCGGAAAGTCCAAAAAAAAAGTAGAGTTTGAAAATGACGAAGAGTATGAAAAGTACCTCGTGAGTAACTTCAAGAAGGGGTCTGCCCGAGGAAGCGGGGGCGACGGCCGGCATGAAAGTCGGCGCGAAAGCCGCCGCGAAAACCGGCGCGAAGGTGGCCGTGAGAGCAGTCCTGCCGAGGACTACGCCCTCTCCGACATGATCAAGAGCTTCTACAACGAAGTGAAGAAGTACAAAACGGTAGACGACATGGCGAACGAAATTAAAAGACTAGCAATACAAAACATTAAGAAAAATCTGGAGATTATCTGTAACAACGAATGCACTAGTTCCTTTTTTTTGGAGAAGTACAGAGTGAAGTACATCAATGAGCAGGCTGAACTCAACGTCAAGTCCGCACAAAATTATTTTAAAGAATTTCTAATACTTTACAATAGCAACAATTTTGATGACTTCAGCTTGGAGGTGAATACCAACGTGGAGAAAAAGGCTGCTGGGGAGGACAACGAAAAAAAGGAGAAAAATGGCGAACAGGGTGAAGAAGCAGCTAAGCAGCCAGGAGAAGCAGCTAATCAGCCGGAAGAAGCAGCTAATCAGCCGGAAGAAGTAGCCAACCAGCCAGAAGAAGCAGCCAATCAGCCAGAAGAAGAAGACCCCCAAGTGATGGACCACGCTCAGAATAGCCACGGTGATGATACTAACAATGGGGAGAGGTCTCCAAATAAAAATCAAATCAGCGGAAAAAATAGCCATGCAAATGATGAAATGTACAAAACCAACACATGGAAAGAAAAAATGAAATGCAAAATTGAAAATGCAAATGAAAATACAAACGTTTTGATAAAAATTGTAAATTATTTAGCTAGCACGTCACTACACATCGACCACATACCAGTTAACATAAAAAAGTTCGATGTGATAAAAAAGTTAAACGAACTAAATTACGACGTGTTGAATGCAAATATTTGGGACACGTATAGCTCAAAAGAAAGCAGACCCTTTTCCTTATCCATCTCAACAGTTCCTTCTTTTTACAGAAAGGCAAATATATACTTTAAAAAGCACAACAAAACGAGTGACCTTTTAAGTGCCCTCCGTGAAAAACCACGTAGTGTTGAAATCAATGGCTGGTACTTAAATAACGTAAAAAGGAATAATTACAATTATGTGGACTTGAGGATATGCCCTCCTATATGTTCCCACGTAGAAGTAATTAAAGCCGATTATGAGAAGGCTAAAATGTTGGTTAGAAAGCTGGATGCTTCTTGCCATATCGATGCGGATCTCTTGGATCGCATACGGGAAGAGGCCTACATCGAGATCAGGCAGAAGAAGAGGAAGTTGGCGGAGGGTCAAGCGGACGGAAAAGGCGGCGATGTAGCGGACGGAGAAGCCGGTGGTGTAGCGGCCCAAGCGGTTGCACCAAGCAATAGTCAGAATAACGCTAGTGGGGAGAGTGCCGACCAACTGGGAGACAGCCCCATCATAGAAATCATCGAAGAGAACAAAAATCTCAGTGTGACAAAAAAATTGGACATCTTAATTGTATACCTCCGATTTGTGCATAACTTCTGTTACTACTCAGCGAGGAAATTCAACACTTACGACGAAATGGTGAGAGAGTGTGGCTACTTTTACCTGCGCGTGAACATGCAGAATAAGTTTTACAACAACTTGATCCCTGTTTTTTACGAAAATTTTAACGTAAGCAAGTTGGAACAGTACGGACAGCATGAGCAGGAGAAAGGCTGGATAAGCAACTCCGCGGATGCCTTCGAACGTGATGAACGTGGCAACTATGACGACGTTGTGGACGGACCACTTGCAGAGGGATACCAACCCAACCAGGAGACCAACCCAAATGAAAAACTCCCCAGCTCCTCCCCTCTCCATCGCCTAAAGAAGAAATACTTTAACGATGTGGATAGCTTATCGGAATATCAACTCAAATGGCTTCTCCACTTCGAGGAAGAAATTAAGGACGCCATAAATGCAAACTATAATGAACAGATAGAAATCGAAAAGACAAAAGAATTTATGAACATTTTGAAAAATAATTATATTTTAAAACCAAGTGATAATCCTCGTGGTGACGAAAAAAGTGAAATACGTTGTGCTAAGTGCAAGAAGCTTTTCAACCACATTAAGGACGTCCCTAACCATATCTTCATTAAGCATAGCCAAATTAAATTAAAACTCATCACAGAAACGGAAGCAGAGATAATGAAGAAATATTTTTACGAAGCCCCTCACAGTTTTCATTTCCTCTTTATGATGGAAAAAAAATATAATTCTGGTCATTCGAAGAGCCATTTAAGTAAAAATATTTTTAAAAAACCCAAAAATTTTAAAAATCAGAATTTTCACCTCCTGCCGAACAGCACGAGGAATGACTACAAAGATTTTGACGACCCCAGCTTGAATGTCTTCGAGAATGTAAAGCAGAGTGCTCCCAAGAAGAGCGATTTTTACGACGACACGTAAAGGGGGTGGGTGGGAGTTCTACCCACGCGTTTATGTGGTATGCCATGTCCCCATTGGTGGATTAAAGCCGTTGGGAGAACAGTTCACATCGTGAGCTGCACGAATTGGGAGAGTGGGCCGCTCACCCAAATGTGGACCCTCAAATGAAGACCTTTTTTTTACACGCAAAAAAAGCTGTGTACATGCACATTGGTTCTCCGTCGATGCGCCCCTGCCACTGCTGTCATACCTTCCTGAGCGTGTCCTTCTGGTGGAGCACGCAAAACGGGTTGCACGGATGTACTAATATGTACGTGCCCCCCCTCTTTAATGGGATAGCCACCCGCGACAGGGTACCAATCTTTACAGTTTGATTAAATTCGATACCAAAATTAATTTTTAAAAAATCTCTTTTTTAAAGAAAAATACAATTTTGTGAGAAATTTGGACAAACTGAAATGTGCTGCAATTTTTCATCTCGCAGGAGATGGTAAAAAAGTAGCCAAATGGTCCCTTTTAGAAAAGTGGGGACAACGCAAATAAAGCAAAGCTGCTTTTCTTTTTCCCCCCACATATGATGCACGCAGCAGGGGGAGGCCATTATCTATGTGTGAAGAACTGCAGAATATTGTTTGCTTACTACCCATTCACGATATGTGTGCGCACGCATATGGAAGGGGTACCCGTGGGGGAAGCAGCTTTCGCAACAGAGCTTACCTGCATAGTATATGCTTCCCATCACCCTCATTTGCCTCCCCCCCCGCTAACCGCTTATACCGCGTATACCGCTTATGCCGCGTATGCCGCGTATACCGCTTATGCCGCGTATACCGCTTATGCCGCTTATACCGCTTATGCCGCTATACCGCCTTCTCCCTTTTAGGGCGGGTCTCCACACCCTTCCCGTCTACATAACACCGCAACACGTAAAGCAACAATAAGGCGGCCTCGAAACTGCGAGTGTATATGTGTGGGGTGACCAAGAAAAGGCACAACACTTTGTATTTTCATGTACACGCGTAACGGTACTAGCTATATGGTTGCCATGTAGTCCTACAGAAGTCTCTCTATACGAATGAGAGTGAGACGTGGCGACACCCAATCTTACCACTTTAGTTATACATACTCTCCACTCATGACCATGAAATGGCCCATACAAAATTTGCCTTAAAAAATGAGAGAAAAAGTGAAGGTCATAAAATAAAGAAAAGTACATCACAGCAAAGTAGCCACATATTGGTGTACACTCCCCTCAGGTCAATTTTAGAAAATACAGGGGGACATCCTTTTTTGGCTATTTTTTTTTTTTCTCATCCACATAGGTAATACACGCATGAAATGTTTATCTTTGCGTTCCTACTCACGGCAAGCATTTTCTTAAACTCCCACTCCACTGAGCTAGCAAGTCGAGAAAGAACTACTACAGTTTTCCGCTTTCTAGCCAGCGGAAAATTTATCACCCATAAAATACATACATAAATAAAAATATGTACAAAAGCATAGCGATGGAGACGTCGAATTTTTTCCCTTTTTCCACAAACCATTAACATATGCGTTACATATAAAGTACCATTGCTTCTCCTCTTCTGTGAATAAAAAAACAAGATACCTTTGAAGATGGTTACTTAAATTGATATTTGGTTACATGGGAATGCCGCGGAGAAGCAATTATTTCAGCGCATATAATTTTGTGCGGCATAAACTACCATATGTTATGTACATGTACTCACATTTTTATGTTTGTTCCTATGAGTTTGTTTTATTCGTGCTCTCCTGCAAAGAAACATAGCAAATATTATTTACGGCGAATGTACAATAACGCCTTTTCTTTTTCCATTTTTTTCCTTTCCCGTAATTTGACCCCAGAAGGAAAGAGAAGCAGATAATTCTTTTCTATATAATACCCAGCTGAGTCGAAGGGGAAAAAAAAAAAAAAAAAAAGAAAACGTAAAAAATATGGCCATTCGGAATAAGTAGAGAAGAAGAAGAAAAAGTTGTCAAAAAGTGAAAGTTGAACATGCTGAGGGATTTTCCTAAGGGGGAGAAAGAGTGAAAGAGAGCAGAATAGCGCAAAATAGAGAAGCCGCTTTTCTTTGGGACGCCCACAAGGAAAAAGATACCCACACGAATAACAGTCAGTGGAGCGGCGCTCAAATGCGCACAGTTACATAAATAAACGTAATCCGTTTACATACTCGTACTGCCGAGTGGGGATACCAAAATGTGGAGGAAAGCAGTCGGAAGCTACTTCGGCGGTAAGGGCGACGCCAAGGAAGACGAGGACGCAGCTGCGGCTGAAGGCAAACCAAATGATGAGGCAGCAGATGCAAACCCCAGGGAAGAACAGAAGGAAGTCAAAGAGGAACCGAATTTGGAGGAGGTTCCCAAGCCGAGTACAACTCGAAGGGGAAGGCCTTCCACAAAGAAAGGAACCAAGGGGAAGGATAGCAAGGGAGAAAAAGGGGCATCGGAAAATAAGGAGGCACCTGATCAAAAAAGCAAAGATGGTAGCGGTGGCAGCGGTGACAGCGGTGGCACCGGTAATGTTGGCGGAAGTGAAGCAAACCAGGGCGACGCCAACGATGGCAGCGCCCTAAAGGAAGGGAGCGGGGACGCAGGCGAGAACGCGGATGAGACCAAAAGTGTGAAAAAGAAAAAAAACAAAGAGGAGGAGGACCCACAATCACAGCAATCGCAACAGTCGCAAGAACTGCAAAAGGAATCGCCGCATGAAGCGGAAGGGGACGCTAACGAGGCACGTAGCAAAAGACGCAGCGAATCGCGCGAAAAAAAAAGCGAGCCTGCGGAAAAGGAAAGCTCAGCTGGAAACAATCCGTCAGACGAAAAAAAGGCAAGAGAGAAAAGTCGCGAAAAGGCAAGCAGCGACCTGCAGGAAAAGATGAAAATAATTAAGGAGAAGCTCAAGTCGAGCGAGCGCAGTCAGGGGGCAAGCATGGAAGAGCTCCAGAACAAAGAGGAGGGACGAAGTAGAGAAAAGGGACGAAGCAGGGAAGATGGGCGAAGTAAAGAAGAGGGACGAAGCAGGGAAGAGGGGCGAAGTAGAGAAGAGGGGCGAAGCAGGGAAGAGGGACGCAGCAAAAGAAAGCACAAGGATGTGCCATCAAGCAGCGATGAAGCCCACTCCTCTAAAAGGAAGAGGCGAAGCGGAGAAAGGGGCATGGAAGAGAGAGGCGAAAATGTAAGTAGGCACCGACATAGGAGTAGAGAAAGAGAGAGGAGCGAAGAAGGAGATAGAGACAGAGACAGAGACAGAGAGGGGGACAGAAGCTTAGAAAGAATTCGAAGCAAGGATCTGGCCAGGAGCAGAGGCAGGCACCGAAGCAGAAGTAGACATCGCAGCAGAAGCAGACACAGGAGCCGAAGCAGAGGAAGACACCGCAGTAGAAGCAGAAGCAGAGGCAGGCATAGAAGCAGACATAGAAGCAGACGAGGAAGAGATAGGAGCAAAAGGTTAAGTAACAGTGATAGCGACAGCAGCAGTGATGAGAGACATCACCGACACCACCACAAGTCCAGAAGAAGAAGAAAAAGAAGTTCCAGAAATAGTAGTGATAGAGAACACTCCAGTGGAAGCACAGGAAACAGAAATGGATATGACAGGAAAGACAGATCATCTTCTAGCGAAAGAAGAAGTAAAGAAGGCAGAAAAAAAAAAAAGACAAAATGGGACACTGTAGATGAAAATTTATTGAAAAACAATTTGCTAGATAACAGTGCCAATGGATTACTGCAACAGCAGAATTTAGCACTAGCTAATGGTTTGGGGGCAAATAACAAAGTGACCCCATTAGGTAGAAACCCTTACGAAGTGGAAGGAGATAAAAAGCAAAGAAAATTATACATTGGTAATATTCCGCCCAACTCGAAACAGGAAGAGTTATTGGATTTTTTCAACAACACTTTAGGATCAATTATAAAAGATTCTAGTTTGGAAATAAAAATAGGAGACATTGTATTGATGCCAATATTGAAGTGTGAAATATTCAACGTTGAATCTAGATTTTGTTTTCTAGAATTTAGAAGCCTTGAAATTACATGGCTTTGTCTAAGGCTAGATGCTATTTCGTTTAATAATTATTGCTTACGGATAGCTAGACCACATGATTTCGTTCCTCCCCCAGGAGGGGACCCAGCACTGACTGTCGTATTCACAGATATCAATCACGAAGTATTCGAAATGGTGAAACCGGTAAAAATCGCTCCAGTAAGAAGCACAGGAGATGATGACAACAAATTATATATACAGAATTTGCCCCACGATTTGAGAGATGATCAGATAAGAGACCTGCTACAGCAGTTTGGGAAACTAAAAGGATTTAACGTTATAAAAGATTTAAATACTGGATTGAATAAAGGCTATGGTTTCTTTGAATATGAAGATAGTAACTGCACACCTATTGCCATGCACGCTTTGAATGGCTTTGTGTGTGGACAGAACATACTTAACGTAAAAAAAGCTACATTCGGAAAAAGCCAAAATAGTACGCAAAATGCAAACACGACAAGTTTAGCAACTGGCAGTGTCGATTTGCCAGTGTCACTTTTGCCAAATTCCATTTCGCAAAAAATTCTGAGTAATTCCATCATAGGTTTGCAAATTCAGGCGTCCAGAAAAATTGGCGAAAAATCTTCTCGAGTGGTTCAACTCACCAATGCTGTTTTTCAGGAGGATTTACTTATCGATAGTCAGTATGAGGAAATATTAAAGGATATTAAGGAAGAAGCTGAAAAATATGGGCCCCTTCAAAACATTGTAATTCCAAAACCAAATAAGGATTTGTCCTACACGGAAGGCGTTGGCAAAATTTTTCTTCATTACGCAGATGAAACTACGGCCAGGAAGGCACAGTACATGTTAAATGGGAGACTGTTCGAGAAGAGAGTAGTATGCGCTGCGTTCTACTCGGAGGAGAAGTTCCTGGCGGGGAAATACGTCCTCTCATAGTATGAATTGGCTTCCCATGGGCGCGGAAACCTAACGGGATGGGCCGATCTAGCAAGAGAAAAGACGCACCATTTGGCGCAGCTTAGCCTGCTTTGTGACTTGTAATTGTAAGAGGGTATGTGTAATGAGGGGGAAAAAAAAACAAAAGAGAAGAGAGTAGAAGAGAACAGAAGGGAACATAACATAACAAAATGTTAAAAGTTAAAAATTTTTCTATTTTTTTTATTTTCTTTTTTATTGCCTGCACCGTTCATAATTTTTATCCGTATTTTTAGCTACACAGAAAAAAAAAAAAAAAAAACTAGCCAAAACACGTTGCAGCTAGCCAAGAAAAGGTCACCCCCAAATGGAAACAACAGAGACGTGGAATACTTCCAAAAAAGTCTTCCCTATTTGGATGTTCCCCGAACGGAGATGCATACCTTAACTACCTCTTTGTGTAAATAAGAGAACACATCGAAACCGCGTGCCCCACGCCTTTTCGCCCCCCTTTGTACATGTATATCCCGATTTGCTCATATCATCCAAAACACACCTGTTATTTATTTTTTTTTTTTTACACTTGTAATTAAAAAAAACATAAAACGTTTCTTTTATTTAAGATAATGAAACATGTTTTTCACGTTAAATTCCGCTGCCCAGTTGGGTGCGAAATGCGCGTGTGAATCTTCCCTAAATAGCGCAAAAGGCATGTATAATATGAGCTGGAGGAGGCAACTACGCACGGGGAGAAAGGTGCGAAAAAGTTTTGCTACTCTCCCTTTGTCGCTTAGAAGTGCGTGGGGAGAGAGTTCCACAGTTGGATGTTTTATTTTTTTTATTAATCCAAAACATGGCTACTAGATCTGCAAGAAAGTATCACAGAACGGGCAAAATGCAATTTTAAAAAGGCTCCCTTTTGGCGGTGGCCTATCTCAGACTCCATCGACAATTCATTGTTAAAAAGGGTGACAGCAGATTTGGGCGTAATCCTGCGTAATCCTGCGTCATGCCGCGTCACACCGCGTCATCCCACACGTTAAGAAATAAAATAATTTTTTTATAAGGTACATTGTGTGTTTCAGTTTTTTTTTCTGTTTGTTAATTTGATACAAGATAAAATGTGTTTTTATATGTTCTTTTAAAAAAAAATAAATGAGGCTTTAAAATAAATATATATATATATATGTATCTACCTTTGTATATATATATAAGTATGCATGCATGTATGTATGTGTACGTATGCACTTATTTAATATATATGGTATGTTATATAAGCTACATTACTTGAAAATTAATTCAAAGATGAGAAGGGCGCGCAACAAATTAAAAACACTACACATGGTCTGCTGTTTTTGTTCATATAAATAAATATATATGCGTGTATATATTTATTTATCTACCTGTATTTATATATTAAAAAAAATAATAATATAAGGTAGAATATATCCACTGGTATGTGCTGCGATGTGTAGACATATATGCACGCTGCATATACACTTACACGAACGCCTCGAACACGCACATATACACTCAACACGCAGGGATGCATATGGAGCAAGCAGCTGCGCACACATATGTATGCACATATATATATGTGTACATATATACAAGCACACATATGCACGCATATGCACAACTTACACGCACACATATGCATATACTCATTACATAAGCATGCGCACATTTTACATGGTTGTATAATAAAAACACTATATTGCAGTTTGAAAATGTGTACAAGCATAGAATAGGATGGAATTTTTTTTTTTTTAAATGTACAATTCTCATTTACAAAGCATCTTCGGTCTTAAAAATGCATCTTCCACGTGAACTCTAGTACTGATTTCTGGCTTCTTTGAAAAAAAAAAAAGGATTTTACAAATAGTCCGCAACCTGATGGGGGGGGAAGGGGAAAACGGGGGGAAAATGAGGCAACCGTGTGTGGCAATTACGTACATAAATGTGTACACATATACATGCGTGTGTATGCAAGCGCATTTATATGCCAATGCTGCTCGCTGCTCGCTACTCCCTCGCAAGTACCTCCAATGGCATCTCCTCAATTTGCGTGCTGTAGTAGGACTCGATTTTCTTCAACTTGTCCTTCTCCTTGTCGTCGTTGGTGACAAAGTTGATGGCAACTCCCTTACGACCGAATCGACCGGAACGACCAATTCTGTGAATGTACGTGTCGGGTGAGCAGGGCAAGTCGTAGTTAATGACTAGAGACACTTGCTGCACATCAATACCTCTAGCTAACAAATCAGTGGTGACCAAAACTCTGGTTGAGCCAGACCTAAATTCTCTCATAATTAAATCTCTGTCCTTTTGGTCCATATCACCATGCATGCAAGATACGGTAAAAAGTCGGTTGTGCATTTCCTGGGTTAAAATGTCGACCTTTTTTCGGGTGTTACAATAAATGATACTCTGGGTGATGGTTAGAGTTTCATATAAATCACATAAGGTATCTAATTTCCATTCTTCCTTTTCCACAGCCACGTAAAACTGTCGGATACCTTCCAAAGTTAACTCATCCTTTTTGACTAATATAGTTTTAGGATCTCTCATAAATCTTGTCGTCAATTCTAAAATTTCTTGTGGCATGGTGGCAGAGAACAAGGCAACCTGAATATCTGGGACCAACTTTTTAAAAACTTCATATATTTGTGCCTTAAATCCCCTGGAGAGCATTTCGTCTGCCTCATCCAAAATGAACAACTTCAGCCTATCCACTCCTAAGTGTCTTTTGTCAATCATATCGTACACTCTACCTGGGGTTCCCACAACCATGTGCACACCTTGCTTCAGTTTGTCGATGTCTTCTCGCACGACGGTTCCTCCGACGCACGCGTGGCACTTAACCTTGAGGTAGTCTCCCAGGGCCAAAACAACCTACGCGGAGAGGGAGAAAAAATTGGAGAAAAATAACAAAAATTTTAAAAAACGCTGAAAAATTGGGCAAATTTTGGCAAAACTGGAAAAAGCAGCAAAACTAGGACAAATGTGTAGCGGCGCAAAAGAGGAAAAACAAAAGGGGCCGCTCTGCTGCGCTGCCCCCTTTGGTCGACGCGGACACAAGCAGCTACCGCGCAACACGTGCTTCCCCTCAACCACACTTACCTTCTGAATTTGCTGAGCCAACTCACGGGTTGGGGCTAAAATTAAAGCCTGGCAAGCAACATAGTCGTAGTTAATTAACTGCAGAGAAGAAATCACAAAGGTGGCAGTCTTTCCCGTTCCAGATTGAGCCTGACCAATCGTGTCGTAGCCATTCAATATTGGCTTAATACCTCTTTGCTGAATGGCTGATGGTTTTTCAAAACCGTACGAATAAATACCTCTTAATAATTTTTCATTCAAACCAAGTGCATCAAATGTGTCAACAATTTCTTCTGTGTTTCCTTCAATGTCGTTTTCATTGGTAAATTTTTCGTCCTTAGTGCTCATTTTTACTTAATCTGAGGGGGGAAAAAAAAAAAGAAAAAAAGAGGGGAGGGAAAAAAAATATGACTTGGTTGAAACATATTCTGAAAAATGCTGTGCACAGTTACTCCCCCACGTCGGGCTCACTCAGAGCAGACGGATAACTGTGCCACAAGTAAGGACACACCGCTCGGTGTTGGCTCATGCCAATACGCTCGCATGCAATCGGGTATAAAAACACCACGTTGTCACATAATCCCGTGATGCACGCTATTGTGCATTTGCCTCATCCACCCGCTAGCATAAAAGCTGGCTTTTCAACGAATGGGTAAAGCGGCGACGGGATGTGGTCGCCGGGTGATCGGCAAGAAAGGGGAACAGTCACACGGTTACATGTGCAGCTATATACGCGGCTATATACGCGGTTATATATGCCGCCAAATATGCCGCCAAATATGCAGCCAAATATGCAGCCAAATATGCAAAGGGGCACACGCGCAAGCACATAAACGCTCCGCTCCACTAGCAAAAACGTGGGTGAGCACTCAGACGAACACCAATTTTACCTGTGGGTAAAGCTGTGGCCTCGAGGTGGGGGTTAATGTTCAGCGTGGGAGCTTGACTAAAGAACAGCAGCGTGTGGTGTGCGCGCGGGGTTTATATATGTACAGGATTTATTGTAGTGCCCTCTCGTTAGGGTTTCTAAACGAGGAACTTTTACAATACGTATATGCAAACTTCACAAGCAGTGCTTTGGAACTGCGGCGCGAGGGAAAAAGTGCGACTTACGTAGTGTACGCTTAAGTAGGTACGCTTACGTGGATAGTACAATTAGATATACTAATGTATAATGCATATGCAGCCGCCTCGGCTATTTTTCCTGATAACTGCAAGGGGGTTGAAAAATGAAGAGCGAAAAAAAGGGAATTAACGAAATGTTCCTTCTATGGAGCAGCACGTACGGGCGTGCAAGTACGTACATTTATTTATAAAAACGTGTACGTGGTGGGAAGTACTCATAAATATCGGTTCACATTTACAATAACAGCATTAACGTGTTATATGCAAATAAAACATAAACGTTGGGATGACTACGCAGGGGGCTGCAATATTTTTTTATGTACAACAAAGCTTTCGTTTCGCTTTCTTCTGCCACGTTGAGTTGCGCTACGTTACGTTACGTTACGCTACGCTACTTTACGTATGTTCTTTTTTTTTATTTTGCTTTTTACTTTACGTGAAGAGAAAACGTACGCGGGGATGCTAAACGCGAGATTGGGATGTTTATCTATATGTATACATGTATATATTTATATACGGCTTTGTACATATTAATTAAAACTTTTATGGGGGGTTAAAGGATTTTGGGGTGGGAAAATTTCGACGTTTTGTTTTGGATTGATATTTTGGGGGGGGGAATAAAAAATATGTTTAAATTTTGTTTATTTTATTTTATTTCAAAAGATATATTAAAAAAAAAAAAAAAAAAGGAAAAAGAAAAAAGAAGAAAAAAAAAAAAAAAAAAAAAAAAAAGGAAACCAACGGGCTTTATGCGCTTTTGGGGGTTGTTATTTTTTTGAAGTTAAAATAAGCTACTTGCGTAAGCACCTTTTTTTTCTGCATGAGGAAAGAACATATTTTATTACTAGTGCGTATGTGATATATAATATATCATTGTATGCACAGAGGAGGGTGGCACGCGGGTATATAGCAATGTGGTATTGATGCGCATATCTGCCGTATGCATATTGCGCGTTTATTTTGTTTATTGTATGCTGATGGGTCTACGGGCAAAAGCCCAACTACTCGTTACGGAAGGCTGTTTGATATAATGGGGGAGCAAAACCCAAGGAACCAACTTTTTTTCCTCAATACATGTAATGCAGGATGCGCGGGTGGCGCACGAGCGGCGTGTATGCAGAGCGTGTGACGTAAAAATGGCTCACATGTACGTGAAAACTCGCATATTTTTTTTGTACCCGTAAAACATATATATATAAAATTTTATGTATGTATGTTTTATACATGTACATTTTATATACGTATATTTTATATACGTATATTTTATATATGTTATATTTTATATAAGTTATAATTTACCTGCTTGTGCGCACAGCTTTGCCCCCTTTGCCGCACATCGCCGATCAGTTTGCCCCTCTACATGTTGAAAAATTTATTTTCATCACCATCACCTCGCCCCTATTTTTTTTTTTTTTGTTTTATACACCTCGCGTAAAGCTGAATAAAAAAAGTTTAACCCAAAAGAGAAAAGAACAAACGGAAGGAAGCGTAATTATTTGTAAGTGTTCAAAATGACGCCATTAATGCAGGCTTCACAAATGGTTGGGAGAGAAAGCCAAAAGGAGGGGAAAAAGAAAAAAAAGAAAAATACCTTTGTATAGCTTCGCAAAATGGTTTGTATTTTACCACAATATATTCGGGAAGGGCAGCCATTGGGGGAAATACAGCCAAAAAAAAAAGAAAAAAAAAAGTGTATTTTTTGAAATCTTCCTCCACCGTAATAGCTGGGCGTTT
>NC_020405.1:1550332-1557546 GCF_000321355.1 Plasmodium cynomolgi strain B
TTTTTTTTTTTTTTTTTAGCAGCGTGAGATTCCCCCCTGTGGAATTGTTCTTCATGCGAATACGCCATTTTTTATGTATTATTTAAGTGTTTCATTTTTGTTGCATTGTCTACGGGGGGAATGCTTCAATTTGTTGGTGTTCACTTTAAATGTTTTGGCAATGTACATTCCGCTGGGAAAAGGTTTCCATTTTTGCGGCGTGATGGCATGTAAAACACCAAGGAAGGGGTGGGGAGGGGGGTAATACGCCCTGAGCACGTATAGTGCAGTGTAGAGGGGGGAGGCTCCTTTCTTCACCCCTTTTTTTGGTGCGCAAGAAGGAAATATGCTTACAAAATATACAATAATAAGAGTTTACATAGTAACGTACGGAAGTAAGTCACAAGGAGGCATTTAAAATACCACTCATTCCGCCCGCATTTTTTATTTCCCCTTTTTAAGAGGCCCAGAAATTGAAAAAAGAAAAAAAAAATCACTGTTGTGCATGCCATTTCGCGTACCTTTTTCAGAGAAACCAAATTTTGTAACTTTTTTTTTTTTTTTTTGCTGCTGCCCGAAACGCATTGGGGGAAAAAGTGGTCCCCCTTTTTTTTTTTTTTTTGCTTCTCCCCCACAGCACCAATTATTCTTCCCTTTACATATAAAAAACGATGGAAATTTTTCTCGCCCACAATTTTTCTTCAAAATGTGGAAAAAGTGAAATAAAATTTTTATTTGCCAAAATGGGGGCGAAAAAAGTATGTGAAAAGGTGGTAGTAGTAGCAGTAGTAGTAGCAGCAGTAGCAGTAGCAGCAGTAGTAGGGGCATACGTTTCCACTCATGTTTGCTAAAACAACGGAGGAGGAGTCCACCACCACCCCCTCCGCACCCCGAAAAAGGGAAAAAAGAACGAAAAAAATAATTCCCTTACGTATACTGGGTAACGGCATTTTCCAAAGTTGGTTTTCCTTAAAAAGTTCACACGAAACGGAAAAAAAAGAAAACCTTCCCATTTTCACGAATGGCGGGGTGAAATTGCGGGATGGGAAGGCTTACACGGGACCGCACGTGCGTACAAACGCGCATATGCAATCATGTAGCAAATCTGGCGCACACATGTATGTATGAGTGTATGCAAATTGGGCATCATTCCGCGCATAAAGCAGGAAAACACATCCCACACAAAAAAAGTGAATTTCCCCTCTTTCTTCTTCTCCGCCTCTTTCTTCTTCTCCGCCTCTTTCTTCTTCTTCTTCTTCTTCTTCTTCTTCTCCTCCTCGGTCTTCATCCCCCCCCCAACTTGTCACTTACTCACAAAACGAGGGAACGGCATCGAGGGAAGAACTCACACTCCCAATATGAACAATTTGATGCCCACCTGAACACAGACTTTCAAAAGAATGCTTCATATGCCTAACTGCCGCCTTCGCCCCTCCCTCTGTGCATTTTAAAAACACATAATATATAACAAGCGGCGCATTAACAATACCAACAGTGACAGCAGTGTATAAACAAAAGGCGAAATCAAATTTGAAAAAATATGCCAAGTGAGAGTGATGTAGTGTGCTTAATACCATTTTGTAGGCGATTAAAAATAAAATGAATAGGGCTACAAGGGGGAGGAAATAAGAATTTCGTTTTCCGGCAGGAAGGAAAAGGAGACTGTGCAACAGGTGTGTGATGAATAAGGGAGGAAACACGTACATTTCGTTATGCATGCCGAGGAGGTAGCGGTGATCTCGTAGGGTGGGGCGGCGGTCTAGGGGATTAGCACAACCGGGGAGACCTCCCCACCCGTAGTGCGCGCAATAACCCCGCATGAACAGGACAAAGGCTTGGTACAGTGCCACCCACATCGCAACACAAAGCCATTTTAGGGAAAACAACCTTCGTTGTAAAGCCCCCATACGCACTGCATTTCTCCGCAACAGATGGTAGTTAGCCCCACCAGAGTACCCTACCCACGCATCATCATTCTTCGAAGTGGCAGTCATCACAAATGTGATGATGAACAAAAAGGTGAAAAAGGTGAGCAGGCAAATGTTGGACAAGATAGATAACCAACTAGCGAAAAAGTAAGAAAAAAAAAATTGTAGAAATAGGATTGTAAATCCCCTGTAATAGCTAGCCACAAAGAAGGAATGAACATTCTGACTAATTCTGTAACCATATAAAAAAAATATACACCCAAGGTCTTCAAATGATTGCACCTCGATATCTGCGTAGAGGTTGCTCACATTAGTGCCGCTATGCTTATTCACCCGGATAGCTATATCTGACTCATTAAACAGGTTTAAGTCCTTTGCATGGTTTCCTACTGAGCATAAAATGCCGCTTCCATATTTTCCACCTGCTGCACTGCGCACACATTTGGCTATCTTCCCCTTTTGGATAGAATTGCAGTCGTAGAAGAGGGCACACCGAGATTGGGTTAGTGCCCTTATGAATTCCTTCTTCCCGTGTTTTAAGTAGTAGTCAATTATGTCACCCTTGATGATGTACACACGGTTGTGCGAGGGGGGAACCTTACGGAGTTTCCTTTGTGTATCTTTCCTTCGACCGAGGTATTCTTCGTTTTGCATGTCAGCTGGCCTTTCCTCATCGAACTGGATGTTCCCCCCTTGGCATTCCCCGTCAAGCTTCCCTTTTTTCTCTTCCCTCCTAAAGGGGCAGCTAAACAGGTGCAGCATTTCGCTCAGTGCATTTTTTAAAGCACCATCCTTTTGTAGTGAAATCATTTTAGTCACCCTTTTGGGTAGGACTTTCCCAACTGGGGGATGGAAAAAATCAGTGTTTGTGTCCCCACAGGTCTGTAGGGTACGCTCCAATTCGGCTTCAAAGCAATTTACGGTTTCGTTGTTATCCACCTCGCTAGTATCGACACCCGTGTTAACCCATCCGTTGGAAGCGCATGTTTCGTGGATCGCATCAGATCTGGGTTGAACCAATTTGTGTGAACTTCCATTCTTTTGAATCATATAGTCGTCGTGATCGCATCCGCCACAGTCTTCACTGCAGATGCTGCACACGGGTAACGTCCCCCTTCGGAGAGTTATCCCCCCACTGGGAGATGGTGCCCCCAAGGGGAAAGCACAGTTGGTGTAGATACCTGATAGGGGACTACTCTCGAACGTATTGAATGTCCCCATTCTGTTCCGTACCAACCGTGTGAGTCTTCTCCTACTCAGGTGACAAACGTAATTCCTTTCGTTAAGCAGATGTAAAGATGTGGAGGTAGCTATAACACTGTCCTTCTTCTCCCCAGACAGAATCCACGTTTTTATTTTCGCTCTTTTGAACAAATCTAGACACTTTCTTGTATATTTGTGGATATCTTCCTTCAGCGTCGCAATGGCTAGCACATATACATTTTTAGCGAACACATTTTTAAAAAAAAAATTCTTTTCATCTTCGTTGCTAACCCTTTTGTATTCATCTAATTCGTTCTGAGCAACTTCCCTGTAGGCAAAAACAACTACGCGAAAGCCTTTGGCAAAAAAGGACCTTAAAATCGACCTCAGTTTCTTTTTTCCCCTTTCACAAGTCAACATGTTAGCAATTTTTTCACCAGGCCCCTTAACCAGATTGAATATTTTTTCATTATACGAGATGAGGGTGCATATGACTTGGTCATTACAGTCTAGGGACAGTCCTTCTATGACTTCAAAGTTGTATGTCTTCACCTTTTTCTTTTTTCCCTTTTGGTCCCCACTGCCTGGGCGGCAGTGACCGTGTCGGCCATTTCTCGCTGCGCGGCTATTCCCACAGTCGCTGCTGAACTCGCCTCTGCTGCCGCTATCCCTACTACTGCTACTGCCTGGGAGTTCCTCCCACTCGTTATTACACACACGGAATCGCTCACATTTCGCCTCGCCCCTGTCTACCTTTTCCGCCACGTTGGACAATTTAAAAATGCCGCCATTCTGTAGTGAGTTTTTAAAATGCCAACATTTTTTCCTGACCTGTTCATAATTTTTTTTTTTTTTCCTCCCCTCCGAAGAGTGTTCATTCGAGTTATTGCGCACATTTTTCTCCTTCCCTCTGGCCCTGCTATTTTTACTCAAACTGTGTGTTTTGTTTTCCCCTTTTTCGTTGTGTATAATCGTGGGAGTTAAAATTCCAACGGCAATTTTGGAAGCATCTTTTTTAAAAATGTCCATTCCGCAAGACTTCACGAAGTTTATGAAAACGTTTTCCTCCAGGCATGGGGAGTAAATGGAATCCCACTTTGAATGTAGTGTGCGTTTTTTTTCATTTTTTTTTAGTACCCCTTTTCTGCTAACCATTGTTACATTGCAAAATAGCATGCACAGAAGGGTTAAAAACATTTTGTTCGATTTGTCCGTGGTGTAATTTAAGACATCACTGAAGATTGTTCTGTACAGCTTGTCCGTTTTGTCTCCTTTTTTTCCTCCGCCCAGTGGGAGTTTGTGCCGGTCTATGCTTTTCAAAAATGCGCAGTTATTCTGGGGTCTCTCTGCGGGTGGTGCGTACAAGTAGGGGTTGAAGTCGACAAGGTTCAGGAGTGCTTGCAAGAGGCCTCTCCAGTAGGGAAGGTTACCCTTGTGGCTACCGCAACGAGCGCCGCTTCGACCACCGCTACGACCACCGCTTCCACCACCGCTTCCACCACCGCTACGACCGCCATTGTGGCGATTACCCCCACTCTTGTCTTCCAACTCGCCAAGCAGAAAGTGCACACCGCACAGCTTCAACCCCACTCCCCCGACCACTTCATCCTTGTCGCACAAAAGAAAAGACGTGCTGCTAATCCGATCAGCGATGTCAAAGTTAAGCAGAGAGAAGTGAGGAATGGCTTTTCGCTTCCGTAACATATGAAACGAAATTCTGCTCATTAAGTAGACGTACATGTTATTGACGTAGGGCGTGTATGGGAGTAGCAGCAGGAAGTAACTGACAAATTTTATCAAGGCGCTTCTTCCAAATGGACCTTCTTCTTGTAACCATAAGTACAGACATATGATTAATACCAGGATTAGCCACACCTGCAATGCTCTCCATTTGGCTTTACACTCCCCATCTGATATATTTTTTCCCCTACTCAGTATAATGCTTGTTTTTTTATCTGCCCCTGCGTAAGCGACGAGGCCATATATTTTCCCCCTCACTATCTTGCTACCACACCAGATGATATTTTCTGCTCCAATTTGCTCTTTGTAGTTTTCTTCATTTTCATCACGTACGATAGGTAATGAACTTTGAGACAGGAACTTACTGATGTATCTTTCGAAATGGATATCCTGTTGTCCGCTTCCTCCCTTGAACAATTCGTTACTGGAGACGTAGCCAGGATGGGTAGCCTTTCCAGTTGGGATTACCCCTCCAGTTGGGATTACTCCTCCAGTGGGGATTACCCCTCCGGTGGGGGAAATTTTACCCCCCTGGAGTGGCGGACTTGTATAGGCGCTCCCCACAGATGGTTCCCCAAAAGGGAGTGCAGACCTCCGTATGAGAAAATCCACACATTTGTACGTCTTCTCAATATAGGTGTCTTCAATGACATAATTAAAAACTTCGCTCACATGATGAAACTTGGCAGTGTCACTTTTGAAAAATGTGTTTTGCAAAGATACCAAATCGTTGTACATACACTTAACAAAGGAATGATAATTAGTAAGAATAAACAAGCCGTTCATTTTGTCCAACCGTTTATGCGGTTTTTCAATCATCACTTTTATTTTTAACCTGAACAGGTCATATATATTTGGTAAGTAAGACGTAAGCAAAATGCTCTTCTTCATTTTAAGGTCCGTCTTTCCGTCCAGATTTTTTGAACACACGTACACGTCATCGTGGTTGCACTTTAGGAGAATCAGGTCTGCGGGGCTTTCGTCGTTTTCTTCTAGGTAGAGTACGTCACCCACCTTCGGGGGGCAGGGGACAAATGGCAAACGGGTGTAGCGATTGAAGCAGTTGAAGCGGGTGAAGCGGTTGAAGCGGGTGTAGCGATTGAAGCGGTTGAAGCAGTTGAAGCGGTTGAAGCGGAACACTTAACAGCTTAACAAACGGGAGAACACCCCACTGAGAAAGGCGGGGCACTCACACGAATGACAAAGGGGCGTGTAGGGGAGGGAAAAATGCCGATTTCACTTTGGCGCGCTTTTTCCCCTCCCCAGGGAGTGTACCCCTCTCTGAGACCTACCTTGACCTCAGTGCAAGGAATATCAACCAAGCCAACAGGAGTGACCCGCCTGCACGTCTTAGCGTTAACCCCCCGCTCAGTGGCAATCCTCTGAGCTATCGTGTGAATATCTTTCAATGCAGAAAAGACGAAGAGGACGAAAAAACTAAGAGCAAAGTACGTATAATTATTTGTCCTAAAATGATATGTCTGTTGTAGCAAAAAGGATGTAAAAAAAACGAAAAAGTAAAATTTTCCAAGACGATTAATAATCACACGAAGTATTAACTGATGTCTGTTCTTGTAGTGCATACAAATATACTCTCCGTTGTTGTTACTCCTTAAAGAGTTCCCATTTGGGATGTAGTACGCCTTCACACACTCTTGCTCGTACTTCCTTATTTTGCAAAAATTACTGGCCTCCTTCATTTCGTTTCTGTGATAATGATGGTGTGTGTCCCTGCTGTCTCGAATCATAATTTTTTTTATTAAAGAATCATCACTGATGTAGAGATTATTTTCTGTATTGAAAGCCTTTAAATTGTTAACCTTGTGAATAAACAGCTTTTTCATTTTTGCTATTTCTTTACTCTCCTTATAATTTACGCTCCCATTAGTGCAGCCCCAATTGTGCACATAAAATAACATGTTCGTTAAATAATTTTTGCATATTTGTATCATGTGTTTGTTGGATAGGTTATCCTTTATCGGATCAAGGAAAATGCATCGGTCTAACTTAAGTAGAGTGGCTTGATTTTGTTCCTCTGCCTCTTCCACACCTTTTGTTTTTGTCTTATTCCTTCCATTTTGAAACCGCACGAAGAACTTTACATTTTCCCATATGTAGAAAAATCCACCCCATTTTAACAACCTCCCTATGGTTGTCCTAGCCTTGTTCCGGAGAAATGACCACACAGGGGAAAGAAACACCGTCACGATGATGTTACTTTTATTTTCGCTTACGTATTCATCGTCATTATAATATAGTATAGACACTCTCTCACTCTTTTTGTATTTTCCTACATTCCAGAATTTTGTTCTTAAATTATGGAAAAAACTTTTCAACTTGTTTAGGAATTTTTTTTTTTTTTTT
>NC_020405.1:1558156-1565464 GCF_000321355.1 Plasmodium cynomolgi strain B
TCAATGTGCAATTGCCTGGATTGAAAAATTAAGCGGAAAAAAGGTCGAAGCAGCTTGGGGGGAGTGTCTCCCTTTCTCCTTGGCTTCCCCCACCCGCTATATCCCACACGTACACACGATGGGTTCAGCAGCATATGTCACTAAATGGCCAACTTCCAGGACACGCAAGTGGAGGCTCACTCCCATTTACCTACACAGAGTTGGTATAGCCTCTACCCATACATGTGGCATGCAAATAATTTCGCGCCAATTAAATTGAATAAAATGTGCAGTGGAGATACCAATGCGAATATATATCCATACGGCTAAAAGGTGAAGAGGCCTGGAAAATTCTCCTTTCACTATGTGTTGGAAAACGCCTCTGAATGAGCTTCCTCTAGACGACGTCGCCATCCTCTTTGTAACTCATCCAACTCATCCAGTGTGTTGCCTCGTTAAGGTAACAATTTTTTTTTTCCCATTTTTTCCATTTTTCCCATTTTTTCCACTTTTTCTATTTTTCCCATTTTTTCCATTTTTTCCTCATAGGTGCTCATTTACACCGTCTGGATTGTCACACATGTGTGTATGGAATACATACTTAGCGGGAAACCACTTTGGAGGGTTCACCGAGGGGAATTCGTGCGAGCACGTACCACGCCTTCTCTCATCCGTGGTGCATTTTTCCAGAGTGCCCCCTCTCTTAACATGTTCCGCGTAAAATGCACATAAACCAAGTGCTGTAGGAATGAACCTTCCGCGTCATTTCCTGAGGAGATCCAAAACGGAACAACATAAACGAGCGCTTAAGTGGATACCCCACGAGGTGCAGTGATAACTGTGTACTATGTATGCAATTTTAAACAGATTATGCAATCGCGGCGGTTAAAATTGTGGCGGATTTATACACATGCGCATATCCACATGCATGTGCGTATGCATCAAGTAGGTTTAATCATCTTCTTGTACGCGCGCGTTTGGATTAACTGGTCTGGAGCAATTTCCCACGTTTGCAATTTTGTGAAAAAAAAAAAAAAAAAAAAAAAAAAAATTATATTTACTTCTCAAAGTAGAAATTAAATGAATTTAAAAAAAAACAAACGATCGGATTTTTTGCCATGCTCGTGGCAGCATAATTAAGAGCCAAAAATAAGGCACAAAATTTACATAAAAAATTAAACAAACAAAAATTCGAAATGGGAAAAATAAATTTACGCAGAATGCCCTATTTGACAGAAAAAAAATTGGTACACTATAGTATGAACAAATCCGTGCGACGTGCCGCAATTTAAATGGCCAATTTCCGCCTTACCATTCTTTCGTAAAGGCGTTTTGTTTTTATTTTTTTTTTTTTTTGGCCATCATAAGGAATCCCAAAAGGGGGGAGAGTTGGAGCGTCCAATTGTTATATGTGCACAAAAGGACACGTACATTGTGTATACATGTACATATGAGTCAAGCGGAAATGCGAAAATTTTCCCTCGTTTTTCCACCAAAGGGACTAAATGCGCGTTTTGATATCTTTTCACTCGCTACGTAAAGACGATTAAAAAGAGGGAGGGTACGGCAGAAAGGAGTAGCAAACACTGACCAAAAAGCATTTGCAGCGGATTAGAAGAAGCTTGACTCGCCTGGTGAATAGTTCCCAACGGTTAACAGTCCAAGCGAGCAGTGAGTAAAACCCTCTCGTGTAGCAATTCGATCAAACGTGAAGCAATCCGCGCAAACGTGTGGCAGTCCGTACGAACAGCGAGCATCCCATCCCGAACTGCTACCTGCGGGGCGCTTGGCCAAAGGCCTCATTTGACCTTCCGATCAGTCAACAGAAGTAGGGGAAAATGGTTCAGTTGGGCGAGATCCTCGGCACAATTCCGCTAATAACTCGCGTATACCTTATCCTCTCCTCCGTTCTGATGGTCCTATGCTCCCTGGACATCATATCCCCCTTGAGCCTATACCTAAATTGGAACTTAGTCCTGACTGAGCATCAGGTAGTGATGAAAAAACGGGGAACTAAACATCACACCTGAGTTGTTTAGAAACGAATTTGACCGTTTTTTCTCCTTATGCCTGATTTATTTTTGCCGTCTATGTCATCCCCTCCCCCCTCCTCACGCGTGACACTGGTTGAGTCACTTCTCCATGCGCAAAGCGTGTATGCCGTAATATACATGCAAAGGGGAAAAATACATTTTACCCCCTGACCTTTCCATTGCAGTACTGGAGACTCATCACCTGCTTCTTGTACTTCGGGTCCTTCGGGCTTCATTTTTTTTGGGATGCCTACGTTTTGTAATCACAGCAACATAAGAGAGAAAATGCGAAAATGCCCTACCAGGGGTAGCACATATAAACCTATTCATGTGCACACATGTGGATAAGTCCGCTACCCCCCCACACACACACACAAAGTGACATTCACGTATAGTGAACAGGATGAGCAAATTAAGATGATTTTAAAATTAACCCCTTTTGTGTAACCATTGTTCGATGAGCAAAACGATATGCATTTTTTTTTTTTCCCCTACAGAATATACTACTGCAGCTCACTGGAAGATGTTACCTTTAGGAATAATTCTGCCGACTTCCTATGGATGATTATTGTGTCCTGCATGATGCTGCTGGTATGTGCATGCGGCGTGCGAAAGCGTTGTGGTTAAACGTGGACTGCTCAACGGAGGATTATCTCTTTAGAGAGATACACACGTTGTGGGAAAATGACCGAGGTTAAGGAGGACCCCTCAGGGGATAAGAAGCAAATGATTTTTTTTTTCTCATTTTACCCCCTTTTCCCTTTTTTCCCTCCCCCACTGCAGATCGTTTCGTACCTTTTCGGGGGCGTGTACTTTTACAGCAGCTGCATAATAAATGTGATCACTTATGTGTGGAGCAAGAACAATTCCTCGACGCGCCTGACCATTTTTTTTTTCACCATAAAGGCGTCCTACCTGCCGTGGTACGCCCCATCGCAGGAGAGTGTAGACATGGCAATGATGTAGCATTGCAATGAGAGCAACATGGCAACGATGTACCATGGCAATGAGAGGAGCATGGCAACGAGAGCATCATGACAGACCTCATACCTCCGCCCCCCTTTTTTTTATTCCCCCACAGGGTGCTAACCTTGCTCTCCCTAATTGTCGACTACAACTCGAATGATAACTTTTTTGGTATTCTAGTGGGACATATCTACTTCTTCTTCACGAACGTATTCCCCCTCATGCCCGTCGCCAAGAACACGCAAATTTTTAAAACCCCCCAAATTTTGTAAGCAAAGAAATAAAAATTAAAAGGAAAATAATAAATCGGCTCGGACAGCCACAGTCTTAGCACTTTTACCTTGCCGGTCATAATTTTTTTATTCTAGTCAGCCATTTTGTGATAATTTTGCGACAATTTTATGACCAGTTTTGTTACAATTTTGACTTTATWWTTTTTTCCCGTTCAGGAAATGGCTGCTCAAGCAGGAGCAGTAAACACGTGTGATTCTCCGAATTGCAAAAATTACACAACGTGGTGTTTGTTTTTAAAATTAAAAATATCGAGGACCTGCTTGGTCGTTTATGCATACATCACTCCGTTTCTCCACAGAATGATGATGTTTGTATAATTCAAGTAGTTTTTTTTTATGTAAAATTTTTAAGTGGCGTGCGTGTGTGTTACGTGAGTGTGCTCCTGCCGCGGCGTGCTTATGTCTTTGGCCACATGCCAGCACGCACAAGCCTCCATTCAGTGGTGAAGATAAAAATCGAGGAAGCAACTGCGTAACTTTACTGGCACAAGTTCGCCTTCGCCTTCGCCTTCGCGTAACGCTGAAGCGGTGTTACAACGAAGCGGCGTTACAACGAAGTGGTGCTACGCCGAAGTGGCGCTACGCTGAAGCGGTGTGCTGCTTGTCCTAACCCCCTTTTTTCTTTTTTTTTTGTTAATTCTGTAATTTTAAACTCTTTTTTAGCAAAATTCAATTAAAAACGTTAGTTAATGGATCATTTATAAATACAAATTTTACACATGAACGGATTAATAATAACTATTATTTAAAAGATGATTCACTTTTTGTTAAAATAAGGAATGTAAAAACTAAAAAAAAAAAAAAAAAAAAAGTAACTTAAATGAGGAAAAACAAATAAACAAAAGGACAAGTCGTTCAGATTTGCGCTTCCATGTGTTTGTCCAGCTGGCCATTTTAATTTCGCCATTTTTTATGGTGCATGGTGTGCACACTTTCCCGATTTCTTTTCTCTTCTTTTCTTTTTTTAATATTCAAAAATGGTGAGTACATTACGATGATGAATGGGCAACACTCATTTCATTTTTGCTTTTTCGGAAGACCGCTTTCCGTGCCGCGATTGGGCAGCATCCTCCCAAGATTTATGCCCAACGGGGGGCACGCTGTGAAAAAACAAAAAAAAAACAAAAAAAAAACAAAAAAAAAAGCAAAAAAAAAAAAAAAAAAACCTCAACGGAAAATCAGCACAGCATTATTTTTTTTTCCCCCTCTGTAGCTTGCTTAACACATTTGTTCACCGCTTTACCCATTCGTTGCATCCGCTTTTTCCTTCAAATTAAGCGGAAGGCATCCCATTCATATCATTCCGAAAGAAACGAAAAGAAAGACATGAATGGCTGCTGCGACAAAATTTTATCAGGGTTTTCTTTCGTTTCTGTAAAGTTGAAATTGCCTTTGTTTATGTTGTAATAGTCCAAAAAATGGGAGTCGTCTTTGGCATTTTCGCTTTCGTTATTGGCGTTATCCACTTCACCGTTCGAGCTAGCCATTTCGTTGTTGCTCATGTTGGCCATCCCGCTTATCCCGTTGGCTACATCACTCATGCCACTTAACTGGTGGGATAGAATTTTCCTCTTCACGTTAAACAGATCCATGTCGTTCTTACCAATTGGGTAATTCTCTGCCTGGAGGCCCTGATACAGATGCATCATCATGTGTGTATCCCCCCCCGCAACGTCCGTGCTGTTTTCATCCGGTATGTCTTCCCTTTTGCTCTCTAAATGGAGTTTCATTTTGCTCAATACAGCCTCGTTTGAAGTGGCAAATTGAATCGTATCGTTAATGTGTTCCTTCTTAACCGTTGATGCAATTTCTCCGTTTTTCTCCTCCGCCTGTTGATTTGCACTCGTTTCTTCCTTCCCATACAGTTCCCCAACAAGCGCGTTGGTTTCTAACATCGGAGAGGAGCCCTTCACCCCTTCCGACCCCATGTCCGTCATCTTAGACATATCAAAAGGGAATAGCTTGTTCCTGTTGCAAATGTCATTCTTCATCTTATCTGTGGTTTTCTTCAATTTTAAGACTCGATTAAATTCCACAACGCTAACAATTTCGTAGGTGATTTGGGCAATGTTATCCCACTGCTCAGGGGAGAAGACCAAATTTCCTTTCATGATCCGCTCGTATAAATTCTTCAGGCACTTGATAATTTCTAGCAGGTTGACCTCGCTGGTGTTGACATCGCCAGTGTTGACATCGCCAGTGTTGACATCGCCAGTGTTGACGTCGCTAGTGTTGACCTCGCTGGGGTTGACCTCGCTGGCGTTTTGCTCTTCGTCCACGTGGTGTGCGCTGCAGCTCGGCTTATGGTGCACACTTCGTCCGTCATTCCGTTCGTTGCTCGCACTGCTGCAGTTGCAGTGGTAGTTATAGTTTCCGATACCGCTACCGCTGAAGTGCGCCTTGGCATCGCCAATCGCGTCTTCGTTCCCGCTGCGCATCCCCGCGGAATCCTCGCTCCCGTTCGGCAACAGCGTGTTCATGAGGTAATTGTCCAGCTCCTCCTCCTCATCCTCCACCACGTCATCGCTTGTCACGTCATGTTCGTTAAAGTTAATTTCGTGAGCAGCAGTGCTACAGCTAGAGTAATTCTGCTTCATCTTCAGCATATTAAAATGCTTATTCCAATTCTTGCTGGGGTGAAGTCCATCCGTGACGTGGGTCGACATGCTGGACTTCACCGAGGAGCGATTCTCTCCTTTGGCCAGCTTACTCCCCAAGAATTCGCTATAATGAGTGCACGACAAGCCATTCAAGCTATTCACGCCATTCACTCCATTCACGACATTCACGCCATTCACGCCATTCACGCCATTCGCGCCATTCGCGCCATTCGGAGGGGACTTCCCCATCTCTGTGCTCCCCCCGTGCGTCTGAACACTCATCATGTGGCTGTCAAAATTGGCGAAGGAACTAAGGGGGTGACCCAATCCACCTTTCGAGGAGGCAGAAAAATGGCCCATGGTATTTTCCTCACTAAATATAATCCTATTTTTTTTTAAATCTTCATCCGAGGTGTTATTCACTAAATTGTGACTAAAGGAGAGAGCTAGCTTTTTCCCACAGTTTATCTTATAGCCATCTGAGTTGTTATGAGAAATGGAATCAATAGAAGAATACGGAGTAGGAATCATACAGTTATTCAATTTGGAAAACGCTGCACTGTCAAAATTTTTCATATGATCTACTAACTTAAGATCATTACGCCTCCTAGCCGAAATGATATTCTTCATATATCTATCACCACCACTTATACTTCCACTCGTCTTACTCGTGATGTCAATTTTATCTACAATGATAACATTGGGGATATTCGGGATGCTAATTCCATTAGTGAATGGTAATTTATATGTCCCTGGAATCCTTGTCTCTGCCAATCCGTGAATAAAAGGACAGTAATACGTATTACAGGATCCTTTTTTATAATCCTCACATCGTTTCGTTTTATAATACAAAGGATGATACAGAATTTCTTCCGCTGAGTGTGCAAAGGGACATTCTCCTCCTCGAAGACAGAGACTGTTGATCGATCCATCATTTTTGGTCTCCACATCAGGGCACATAATAGTTATGTATCGAATGAAAGAAGAATCGCTCAAGTAGAAGGGGCATCTTCTGTTCCAGAATTCGTTGTGGCTGTACTGGCACCTGTCTATTCCAAAGTTGCACCCTCCGTTCAGCAGCCGCTTGCACTGCTTCGTCCTGAAGCGACTCAGGTCCTCCTCGCTCAGCAGCGTGGCGTACACCATGGTTGGGGGAGCGGCGGGGAGTGCAGGGAAGCAGCGGGGAGTAGAGGTCAGCGGCGGAGAGTGCAGGTCAGCGGCGGAGAGTGCAGGTCAGCGGCGGAGAGTGCAGGTCAGCGGCGGAGAGTGCAGGTCAGCGGCGGAGAGTGCAACTTAGCGACTGTTCTTCCTCTTCGCTGCGTGCTCCGATGGGCGTCTGTTCAGGCTTATCGCACGGGCGAACAGCGGAAAAATGGACGGACAAATTCAAGGAGAAAAAGTGGGCCAACGTAACTGCAGACACAAAGGCCTCATTAT
>NC_020405.1:1565874-1567611 GCF_000321355.1 Plasmodium cynomolgi strain B
TTTTTTTTTTTCCACAAATGTTCAATTAAAAATAAATCTTAAAGGGCGAGTAGTCAAAATGGGGAGGGGGGAACTTCTGCAGGAGTAGAGTGGCGAATGTAAAAGGGTAAACTTGTAAAGAAGCAAAATTGCACAAACATGAAAAAGACGTGGAGAGTGTGGCGAAGTGGGCGTGTAGAATGATGAGCACGTCAAACTAAAGTGTTTTTCCTTTTAGTAATTCACGAACTGGCATGCAGCCTGGTAAGTATGCACATGGGTAGATATACGTCCAAGCGCGTTTATGCAAACAGGATGCAGAGCGCTACATGTGCGAATGCGATGGGGCCACTCCTAAACCAAGTGGTAGGAACGCAGGGTGGAGAACAAAGGTGCACGACACACACATATGCGAGAGGGTATACTTGCATATGTGTAGAATCTGTTTCGTGCAAAAAAAAAAAAAAAAAGTGGATAAGAGTCATATAATAAATCGGATATTTAATTCTATCATTATTGAAAATAAAAATAGGCGTAGAAGCAACGGCACAGCAACAACCATGTGAACAAAAAAGGTGTTATCGAAGGGGAAAACAAAAAAAATTGCTTCTTCTATTTTTGAAGGCGCATGAGGCAAATGTCGATGGAATGGGGGGGAAAATCCAACTGAGCGCTGCGAGTAGCAACGCGCCGCGGAAGTAATAAATAAAAAAGAAAGCGGTTCACAAAAAATTCAAAAATTAAAGAGCCAAATTGTAAATTAAGTCTGCTCGTTGTAGAACGCGCACGGGGAGCGACGACGGGTGGACACGTCTGATAAAAATATGAATACGCTTATGCACAATTTTTATTTACTGAAAAGCGAATTATAAAACAAAATTCGAATAAATAAAAAAATATAATTTTTTTTCGGTCGCACATGTTTCACTGCGGCGGTTAATCATATGCTGTTAAAAAAAAAAAAAAGATAACCGTTTTGTCTTCTTACTTTTTAGCATTCAAAAAAAAAAGGACTTAATTTGGTGGAATTCGTGAAGGGAGATAAACACATAAGAAAATACACAGCGCGTAGTAGCATATGGGGGGAGGGGAGGTTGCCGCGCGCAGGGAAAAAAAGTCCAACATGGGTATGCACATGTAGGCGAAGCAAAACACATGCATACGTTTGTAAAAAAAAAAAAAAAGAATTAAATTTAAAAATGGAACAAAGGTCAACATAAACAGGTGGTCACCTCTGCTACGTTAGTTTTCTTTTTCCTCTCTTCTATTTGTTTCTTCTTTTTTTTTTGCAAGCCCTCGTCTTTTTTTATCATCTACATGCAAATAAATTTAACGAGTGCAATGCTTCTGCAGTTATGGCATTGATGCAATCGGTGGTTACGTACACTTTAGGGGTCGCATGCTTCCTTGTCATGTAAAATGGCAAATGATGAACAAGGGGTGAAAGGGGGGGGAAGATGCAAGTCGCACAAATACTTACGGACGCGCGGACGGACAAAGAGGTGCAGCAGGATGAATCAATTTTGGGAGCTGCGCAGTGAAGGCAATTCGGGGGGTGCAAGTGTGCATATGTGCTATGTGCATGTGTGCTATGCGCTATGTGCAAATGTACATATATAACCATGCGGGTGTAGGACGGATGAGTGCTCTGCCGCTGTACGTATATTTGCTTTTCTTCTTTTTTATTAAAAATAATTTAAAATGCATAATTAAATATTAATAAATTGAAAAATAAATCCATATGGTCTTAGTATAAAA
>NC_020405.1:1567931-1580718 GCF_000321355.1 Plasmodium cynomolgi strain B
GGTACATGTAAATTTTTCACAATAAAAAGAGGTGTGTAAGTGGAGTTGCGCACACTTGTACTTGCGCGTGAACAGGGGTACATAAAACACACCTGCCTGTGTCTGTACGAGTGTGTTTACATTAACGTGTGATGGAGTTACACACAGATTAAGTGCGGTTCGAATTTCGTGGGCCGAGAAATGAACAAGGGGAAATTAAATGGACGAAAAAAAGGAATCAAACGTGTGTAGAAAGCAGTCACACGTAGGAAGCAGTCCCATGTAAAAAGCAGTCACATGTAGAACGCAATCACATGTAGAACGCAATCACAGTGAAGGTGTTCACTTTAAGCACTCGTGGTCGTAGTGATGCGTAGTGGAACATGGCAGGATGCAAAGGGGGTGTACTAAATCTAAAATTCTGTTAAAAAAAATTATTACACTTTTTTAAACTCTTTAGACTTTTTTAAACTTTTTAAACTTCTGTAAACTTTTTTAAACTTTTTAAAAATCTTTTTGGCATCATTTTAGACTTTTTAAAAATCTTTTTGTCATCATTTTAAACTTTTTGATGTCATTTCAAATTTGTCTTTGCAGAAGAAACAAAAAATTCATTACGCCGTGAAAACGCGAGCTGTGAATCCAAACGGATTCGTTACGGGGGAAGTTACAGGGAGGTTTAAAAAAGGCAAACAAAAAAAAAACGAAACGGAAACGAGCGGGGAACAAAGTGGTTAAGCTGTTTGTCAAGCGAGTTGGCGGGCGGTTCACGGCGCGCCGGAAGGACGAGCGGGTGAGTAGATGATCAGACGAATGGATGAGCGAACGGGCAGATGAACGAACGAGCGAACGAACTGCAGCCGCACGTGCCCCTGGGACGTCCACCACGCAAATATAAAGGGATATATGCGCAACGAAAATCACAGAGGTGCTAATTTAAATGGTGTTCCGAGTTCCCGAACACGGAATGAAGCGCACGTGCAGTTGGCAAAAAAAAAAAAAAACACACATGCATGACGCAACAACAGCGCCAGATTGTAGTGCATAAATGCTAGACGCGAAAAATTAAATTTAATTAAATTAACCTGAATTAGGGAAAATTAATTAAAAGTATGAAGCACGAAAAAAAAATAAACAAAAATAAACAAAAATAAATGAAAATAAAAAGAAAAAATGGTGTAGAAAAATTAAAAAAAAAAAAGAAGGAAATAGATAAAGGTGCAATTCGCTCTGCAACGGAATTGTACTCACGCATCTGCACGGCAAATTCGTTAAAGCGAAGCAGGACAGGATGACGCCAATCGAAGTGAAAAAAAACGAATGGATGCCCTTAGACAACACCGTTGTAGAATTTGTGTCATGTGCGTGATGCGTCCATACACACATGAACGAGTTAGACGCTCTTTTCTTTTGCGTTTCCGCTTCGTCCGATTTGGGAAAAAAAAAAAAAAAAAAAATACACTCTTAAAGTGCGAATATTTCTGCGCACCAAAAACGGAAAAAAACTTCATCAAAAAAATTCATCAAAAAAATTCATCAAAAAGATTCGTCAAAAAAATTCGCAAAAGAATTTTTTCACACGAGTTGAGAAGTCCACGTGGGTCTTCGCCCAACAGTTGCGGGGGAAGCGCAAGATGATGTGCGTGGAATCGTACGTGAGGACGGATAAATGCAAAATCGTATGCGCAGTACTCTATACGTAGCACATTCGCACATTTACGTATGTAGGTTACTTTCCGGCACGTGTGTTAACATCATATAGTACGCCTTTGAACGGGCGTGAACTCGTACGAACACGTGTTAAAAGGAAACACTCGCCACAACGGAACGAGAAAAAAATTCTTCTAATCTGCAAAGCGTTGTACGTGACTAAAACGGCGGGAAAAAAGGCAAAACGCATATGCAAATTTTTTCGCGCGGGAATAGCAACTGTTCGTTCGGTCCACTTGGACATAATTTTGTTTTTCATTTTGTCTTCAAATTGAAGTGAAGCGTGGAAAAAGTGGCGAATGTAACAAAAATGACAAAAGAAGTGAAAAAAAATTGCCAATTTGGCACACCGCCAAATTAGCCAAACAACCCACACACTATCGCGCTGCGGCCTGCGAATGCCCAACCGCGGTGGGTCTGCCGCTTGACCCCTTTGCGCGTCGGCGGCAGGCCTAAATTTGCAAACGGCTCATTCGGCAAAAACTTCAGTTCATTTCGCTTTTATCAGAATTGAACTGATCATTAAGAAAAAAAAATATATACATTCATATATGTAGCTAAAATAAAACACATTTTGTACTTACCAATTATGCGAATTTTTGCGCTCCTGTTGAAATAAAGCAAAATTGAAAAATAAAAAGCAACATTTTGCACTCTTCACACCTGAGCGAGGAGAGTGTATGTTCGGTATTACATATGCCCATAAAAAAGCGATGATAAAACCTGCATGTATATGCCTATGGTGTACACCTTTATAAGATCATGGCCATGCAACTAGCACACACCGCACTTTACTTAAAATGCCACTCGACTGTGTATATAAACGTTTGAGCATGGAAAAGGCGTAACAAGGGGGGGCATGCATATGTACACACATATCGTGGATGCAAATATTTATTAACACTTACAACACATTGCTGTATGATTAATTCTACATGCGCTTTTCTGCCCCCTCTCATATGTTCTCGAGTAATTCCAGTTATGCGACTCAAATAGAAGGTGAGAAAAACAAACAGTTGGTTTACTCCAAATTGGAGCTCAACAAAAATCGCCTTTTTTTTTTAATTTTTCACACATGAAAGAAAAATGAAATATATCCCTCATGTAACGAAAAAAACTCTCTCTTTTCATTTGTATCCTTCTTAATGTTTTTATGTGTCTACTTTACGTGGTCTAATAAGTTGACACTTGTTCTTTCATATGTGTGCAGCACTTATTACAAATGCTGCCTGGGGAAGCAAAAAACAACAGTTCGTCCAACTATGTGATAAGTTTTGGAAGCGACGGGCGAAATAATGAAAAAAAATATGAACAGGTCATAAAAAGATCAAAAACAAAAAGGACAAATAAACAAACAAATTGTCGCATTTTTTTTGTGCCAAAAATACGGCGTTGCTTTTTTTAATTTTGGCATTATCGCAAATATTTTTTGTCACGAAAAAAAAGGAGGCACTCACTTGCTTGCGCGTGTAAAGTACTCCTTCCCTTCGCCCGCTTTTACACACATATTGGGGAGAACGAACAATTCTGAAGTAATCCATTCAGATGTTCACCTGTTCTGTTTTTATGTCGCCTTAATAAGCGCAACAGAAGATCAAATAGTAGACAACTTTGTGCGTTTATTTCTTTTTAAAGAAAAGCCAATTTTCACTTCACACATGCTGACGTGACACAGCATGCACAATTGAGGCAAATAAAATTTGGCACTTAATTTTTGTGGCCTTAAAAAAGGATACAATTTTTCTGTGTAGGCCACTTTTTTGGTTGCCCTCCCCAAGTGGAATTATTAAAAAAAATGGGAAAAAAGCAGGAGTCCTTTTCGCTCCTCCATGCATGTGATATTTTCATCTGGTTCGTTTTTAAAATTGAAAGAAGTATGATATCTGCACCATATTTTAGCAAAAATGTGAATAAGGAGAATCATTACCGAGGTACACAAAAAAAAAGATAGCTGGGTGGTGACTTACGTTTGTGTACTTACCCCAAGTGGTTTCTTTTTTTTGGGGGGGGGTTAAAAGGATAAGAGGAAGTGCGCTCGGGAGGTCACAAAGTCGATAAAACGGTTGTGGGTGAAATGGCGACATGGTCACACAGTAGCGCTGTAACGCGGCATCGCTGTATCGCTGTATCGCTGTAACGCGGCAAGGTTTACAAAAAAAAAAAAAAAGCGCCACTGCTGTGCGCCTCTCTGGCCAACTTCACGCCAAGTTGAACTTATACTTGTGCGTGTTAAACGCGATCTCCGATTTGTTCCTCTCAACTTTTGTGATGTCATAAAAATCCAGGGACTTTATTTGGGGCAGGTAGTGAATAACGAAAGGGCTGCAAAATGGAAAGGGGGGGACATCACAACCACTGCCATATAAAAAAATGAAGCTAAGCGGAGGAAGTGCGTGATGAGACTGGGTGATGAGACTGGGTGATGAAACTGCGTGATGGAAGTGCGTGATGGAACTGGGTGATGAAACTGCGTGATGAAACCGCGTGATGGAACCGCGTGATGAAACTGCATGAAGAAACGCGTGAACGCCGAAGACGCCCTTCGCATGCGCCCATTTTTTACCGATAGAACTTTCCGTAGACATCCATAACGGGGTTATTCTCCACAGTGAGTTTTTTTAATTTGGACAGAGAAGCCACCTTCTGAATTTCGTTTATACTCTCTATCTTATTTGAATGCAAGTACAACACTTTTAGGTTACTTAGGCAAAGCAAATGCTCTCCCACTTCGACCAGGTCATTGAATGATATGTCTAGACAAATAATTCCGGAGTAGAGGTCGCCTAACATTTGCATGCCCTTCTGTTGGTAGATGTAATGTAGGAGGTCCTTTAACAACTCTGTGCTTTCCAATTTGTTATTATTTATGTTTAAAATTTTTTTGTTTGTAGAAAAATTTATTTCTTTATTATTATGCTTGTAAATCATTTTGTTCAGTTCGTGTACATCTTTTTTTTTGTAGTGAATAATTTCGTTTGTGCCTGCCCAGATTTTGGCTGTTTTTTCAAGGCTGATGTATTTTTCCACTCTTTGGCTCTCTTCATTGTTCACGTTTTCGTTGAGGCTTTTCCTTTTTTCCGAGCTGTCCGATTCTTCATTGGACTCTCCGCTCTGGGGGGAGGGTTCATCATGTAAACAGGGGGAGTGAACAGGCGAAGTGAACAGGGATAGTGAACAGGGGTAGTGAACAGGGGTAGTGCAAAGCATCAACTGAAGTGTTGCCCCTCGTGGGGGCTGTTCACCCGTTAGGCGTGGCGTCCGAGAGGGTGACACCGCCGCATCGTTGCACCACTGCACCACTGCACCCTACTCGGATGGCACCTTTTTTGTTCTTTCCCCGCGCTCACTTTTTTACCTTACCAAAGAATCATTCGCCTCATAATACCTGAGCGCACTTCCGTACTCCTGGTAAATCGACCCCAGCGAATTCAAGCTATCCATTTTGTCCAGCGGGGAGAGGCGATCAGTGGTGAGAAGTGATGAGCAGTGGTGAGTGTCGGTTTGTAAGTCCACCCCCCACACGCTTGCACTAGGCCGAATGTCGATGCTCCGATGGGCCCCCTCCTACACAGGGAACTGCTCTAAATTCTTCCGTTTCACCAAATAAAAATAAAATGGTTCACTTATGGGGGAAGAATAATTAACGTCATGTTCACGTGGAGTGCATAACGATCTGCAAAGAGACGTGCTTCGAAATGCACACGCTCGGGGTCAACCTCTCCGCTTTATGTTTCGCTGAGCAGGAAGTAAAAAGGGGTAAAAACGACAAGGGGAATGGAGAAAGGCGAGAATGCACGCCTTGGAAATGATATGCGGTTGGGGTGTCATTCCTTCGCAACGCGGAGAAGCACAAAAAAAAAAAAAAAAAAAAAAATTATTACGAACATTGCGTGGAAAACGAAACATTCTCACAGACGCGCATTTGAGGCAAATAAAGACACAAAAAATTTAATTAAAAATATTTTTCCCCTTTTTTGAAGCGACGGAGGGGATCGCTAACAGGGTAAAAAAAAAATAAAATAAAATAAAATAATAATAACAATAATAATAACAATAATCCAATGGAGGGAAAAAATGAAAGAGAGTGAAGAAAACGCTTGTTCCCACTTCTCGTATTAAACTTAAAAAGTGGCTACGGTACTGTCTCTTTTCACCCGCTTCAAATCATTATGAACAACAAAAAAAAAAAAATCGCATCAGGATTTTGATAACGAATAAATGAGGGGGGGATGGAGAACTCCTCGCAGGGGCACGTGTGAGTGAGGTCCTCCAAGTGGGACCACGCCGCGTTTGCCACCCCAGGGGATGATGCAGCTCTACACACACTTCAAATATTTACTAAATTAGCTCCTTCATTTGGTTCCCTTGGATCCTTCATTTGGCTCCCTCGGCTCCTTCACTTGGCTCCCTCGGCTCCTTCGTTTGGCCTCCTCGACTCTTCAATTTACAAGCTTGGCCTTCTTCAGGAGCTTCCTCTTGATTTTTTCCGTCTCTTCAATATTTTTGAGTTTCACCTCGATGGGCAAGGGGATCTCCGTTATGCCTGTGATGCAGTTTAGCTTCTCCTGGTTACTGACAACCGAGCTTTTAACTTTTAGGTGATCCGACAGTTTGTACAGATCCTTCACGGGGTCATGACCTGCGTGGGCATCGCCACTGTAATCGCCATTGTAATCGCCATTGTAATCGCCATCGTAATCACCATTGTTATCACCATTGTTATCACCATTGTTATCACCATTGTTATCACCATCGTAATCACCATCGTTGGTACCAACGCTGACAGCGTCGTCGGCGCCACTTTTGCAGTTGCTCCGCTTAGCTTCTTGGTAAAACTGATCCATATTTTTTCGAATAAAATTTTCTATGTGTGCCTCTTCGATTTCCTTCTCCGTAACATTTTTGGTGAAATGTTTTTCGTGCAATTTATTTTCATTTTCTTCATCCTGTGTGGTTATGTTATCATTACTTAAGTTGTCCGCATTTATTCCCTTCTTTTTTAACCTCACATATTGTAGTAATTTTAAGTTCTGGGATGCTTTTAATTTATTTAATTTCCTTTCTTCCTCATCCTCCTCATCTTGGCTGTTATGTTTTTTTTTTTTTTTCCACTTCCCGGGGGAGGGGCCACATTCAATTCTTCGTCTTTCCCAAATGGTATTCTCCTTTTCCCCTTCCCATCCATTCGGACCTTCCGCTTCTTAATCATCTTCAAAACACCCCCCCGGGATGGTACAGGTTGTGATAAAAAATGTGCTACAAATTGTGGTACAAAATGTGGTACAAAATTCGGTACAAAATGCGGTACAAAATTCGATACACAAAATGGTACAGAATTTGGTACAAAAGGCGGTACAGAAGGCGGTACATATTGTGGCGCGAAATGGGCTCTGCGGCTCGTTGCCTTACGCGATAAGATGCGACCGGTGAGATGCTATGTTGAGCTGTGCTATGCTGCGCTGTGCTATTATACTGTGCTATGCTGTACTGTGCTACGTCATGTGTTTTTTTTTTCTTCTCAATTTTGTGCGTCTCGTCTAGTGCTTCATATCCCCTCGGTCCTTAACGAGGTGATCCTTTACCAGCACCCGCTCAAACGTCAATCACATCGGGGGGGAAAAAAAAAATTTCACCATTAAAAATGCATATATAAATTAAATACGTGTCACAATGGTTTCTCATAGGAGCGGGGAAGGAGCACCTGGTGATCACCACGGTGTTTCGCGTGTGGTTTCTCCAACTCCGCGGTTGTGTTTAACACATATATATAATATATATGTACACGTCCGAATGACTTATGCCATCAGTCGCTGCACGTACGACAAGGACGCGGAAAATTAGTCCTTCCGTGGCTGTACGTAAATTAACGTGAACCCCCTCGTGGAGAATGTTTTATTCATTTTTTTTTTTTTTTTTTTTTCTCTCTCTCCTTTATTTGCAGAAACACAAAATAAATAGCACCATATAATGCGTTTGCGTGACATAAAATTGGCTAAATGCGCGGCATTTTTTTTTTTTAATTTGTTGGTAATTCTGATAAGGAGAAAGGACTTTCGGGCAATTGGCGCGTGCAGGGAAGTCGCGCGGGGGTCCCAAAGTTGTTCCAATTTTATTTTCACCGCGCAGGCAGCACGCGCACGTAAATATACCGAGGGGAAAAAAAAAAAAAATTCCAAACATTGCAGCACAAAAATTTGCACATTTGTCCATTTAAAATGGCAGAATAATTCTCCGCGTCTGTTCCTTCTATGGATGTAAAACGCATCGATCGTTCCCCTCATCCACCACTTCCTTCCTTCCTTCCCCCTTTTTTTTTTTTTAAGTTATACTCACCACGTTAACTACAAATTGGACTCAATGTTCCCATGTGCCATATGCGCATCCCAAATGATCACCTGTGCATGTGAAGACGCACGAAGTGAAAGAAATGGGAACAGTCGCCTAAGTGCGTTTATGCCTGTTTATGGCCGTTAATGCCTATTTATGCCTATTTATGCCCCCTTATGCCCATTGCTATGCTACCAACTGGGGGTAAAATAAGAGGCCACCATAATTTTTTTTTTATTTCCCCACCCACACACATTTAGCATACGCTTAATTATCATTCACACACGGCTGGTGAGTGAAACAAGTCGATAATTTTATGTCTAATCGTTTTTATGCATACCATTCGGGTCGTGAGAATGTGTTGCGCTTCTTACGCCGTCCGAAAATTGGAACATCTTTTCCAAGGGAATTCGTTAAACACGTTTTCTTCGCTGCGAAAGCAGTTTGGTGAGGGTCATTGTTAAGGGAAATAATGTCAAAATGTATATGCATCCGGGCGGACACACACGCACATGTTCAGTCTGACTGCATAAATCGTAAGACACCTCCTCAAATGGTTACCAAACAGAATGGCAAAACTTTTAAAGCAGTTCTGAGTGGTTGCTTTATTAACCACAGGAAGGGGGGAAAAAAAAAAAAGACCGACAAATAATTGCTGCACTGCGTGCCTCCCCCATTTGGATAATTTTTTCCCTCCAAAAGGAAAAAGTGAGAAAATGGGGACGTCCTAAATTACGATACGAGCGTGTGCATACGAATGCGCCCCAAGCGGAGCTCGCCGAAGTTCTCACCATTCACACGCGCCCGTTTGGCAGAAAAGGAACGAAAAAAAAAAAATGATCAAAATAAAATATATAAAAATCACTGAATGTTCACACAAAAGTACATAATTGAAGCCCCACTTCGCCTCTCCCCTCGATGCGCTAACCCTCGTAACTGCGCATAATGTGAAAAGTCGAAAAAAAGAAACAGACGCAGATGGATGAGAGCGAACAAATCGGAGTCACTGAATGGAGGAAGAAGTATAACTTGAAAGAAAAGAAAAAGGCACAAAAAAAATTTTAGCAAAAAAAAAAATTTCAGTAAAGGGAAGGGAAAAAAATGCCATAAGTCCTGAGGGGCACAAAAAATTACGGGTCTAAGGGCAAAAATATATCCAGTCATTAAAAAAAAAATAAATCCAACCGGATTGGTTTAGCTGGCAACGAAAGTGCATATGATAGCGAGTCGGTAAAAATGTAGAAAATGAACATACGCTCGGGGGGTATATATGATACGGCACGCAAGGCGCGATGATGACCTGTGTTTTGTTACATGTTGGTACAGGCGTCTCCATGCGGGGGACAAGAATTCGATAAGTAAAAAAAACACAAATGCGAGGAACGAATCGCAAAACTGAAGAGAAGAGAGTCTCCCTGGTGATGATAAAAAAGTCTCACCGCCTCCATTTCTGCCTACTGTACCACCTGTCATAACAGTGCACTTTTTTTTTTTTTTTTTTTTTTAACCCTCCATAATTCCTCGTTGGGTATCAAGGGGGTTTAATTATGTATGCATAAACGGACGGCTCGGAACGACGTAAAATATTTCGCCTATTTTGGTATGAACTCGGGATGATAACCCCCCAAAAAGGGAAAAAAAAAAAAAAAAAGAAAGAGACGAGATAAGAAAGAGAAGAGATGAGAAAGAGAGGAGGAAAAATGGAAATGGACGAAGAGAAAGGGAACGAACAGCACAGAAAAGGAAATCCATTTTTATCATCCCATTTTTCTTACCTCATTTTTTTATGACAATTTTTCCGCTCCCTCTACATTTCCCCCCATTTTATGTTTGCCCATTCGAGGGGGAATGAAATCTATATGCAATTAAATCAGATCAGATCAACGGCGTGGCTTCATTTGGCAATTCCCCTTCCCGCGTGCGTCGAACGGATGATACTGATACCTTCTATGCAGACAGTTAATTCTGCACAGGAGGGATGGGCAGGCAATTTTTTCTAACGCGCAAAAATGGGGAGTATAAAAATTGCTTTCATTTTAGGATGGGAAATTAAAATGTCTTTGTGATTTGCCGGACTGACATTAAGACGGAAAAAAAAATGTAAAAAATGAAAAAGATTGCGTCGAACGAGTATGCTTTTTTTATATGTAGTTAAATGCCTGTACAATTTGAACGTACCGAAGACACATGGAGGTTTCTTTTTTTTTCCGTTTTGCATTCCATCGCGATGCTGCATGGAACATGTCTCATGTTTCCTATCTCTTTGTTGCATTGTAACTCTGCATAGGGCACATATGTGGCCAACTGTACAGAGCATTTTGGCGTGACTGGACGCGGAAAATGAGAACTAATATGATAGAGGTATGATGCGCTAGATGGGAATTTCTTATGTTCGGAAAGTTAACGCAAAATGGGGTTTCTTTTCTTTTTTTTTGCCCCCATTTTGTTGCTTTTTTTTTTCTTTCCCATTTCCCGCTTTTCCCTCTCCTCTCATTTTTAAAATCACTTCCCTTCGCCGTCTAGGCAACATTTTTCGAACTGCAAATGGCTGCATGGAGATTTAGACTCCAGTGAGCACGGGGGGGGAGGGAAAAAAAAAAAAAAGGACAAATTCGCTTCGCATAAGCATAAGGAGCAATTTAAAATGGAGAGTAAAATATGTCCAGTACGAGCGTATGCAAAACTGATTGGTCACTTTGTTAAATTAAGAGCAGGAGAATTTTCCATTTTTCCGAAGGGGTAAAATAGCACCCCAATAAATAAAGAACGAATTGTGATAAAATGACGAAAAAGAAGTGATTTAATCCAAACGAAAAAATAAAAACAAAAAACTGAAAGATATATACTTAGTGCACATTTGGGTTGGGAAAAGTCTTCGGATGCAGAGCTATTTGCATAAGAGCATGTACAAAATGTAAACATATGCATGTTCGCAGTTCTTCACCTTTGCTTCGCCGCCTGGGCATAGAGAAGGGTATAAAATTATAGGCACCTTTTTCTTCCTCCCTTTCTGTGTACGCATATAAAGGCGTACTCAAAGCACAATAGCCAAGGCGCCATGAGCAAATGGGTACTTGCGCATACGGTGTCATACGGTATTATGATGTATATATTCCCGTGCGCCGTGCCGCGTGAGCATTTCTCGCCAGACCTCGAGTTGGCAAACTGGCAAGCGAAGATCAGCCAAGTCGCATGAACATGAGCAAACGTAAAGATAAACAGAAGCAAAAACAAAAGCAGCATAATGCTAAACGCGTGGAATTGTTGGCAGGTGAATGTCCCCACCAATCCCATCCCGTGCCACAATAAATGCATCATGTAAATTGGAAAAAAAAAGGGAACAAACTATAACCCCCCCCTGAAATGATTATAAACGATATATATAATGACGATCATGTGATGACGTAAAACCTTTTGCCCAACGGGTCCATTTTTTTTTTTTTTTTTTTCACCATGAGGCAAGACTTTGTGCAATGCGCAAATATACGTAGTACAGCATGTAAATGGTCCATTTGAACATAATGATAAGATAATGGTATGTGTTTCGTGATTTATATATAAACTATAAACGCGAAATGCATAAGTATATACATGCATACATACAATTTGCAAAATTGTATAATTTATATGTAAACTCGTGCGGACTGACTGCTTCCCATGTGCACTGGGCAAAAAAAAAAAAGTACAAGCATAGATTAAAAATAATTCAAGGCGCACTATGTCCAAACGCGTATGCGAACTTGCAGTTGGTGAAAAAGAAAAAAAATGCATACAAAAAATAAATACAGTGACTTAGCGCATAAGCATAACGCATATTAAACTATGGCACATATATATAATAAGTATAACGCATTTAAATATGGCACATATAATAAAAGCAATAAAGCATTAAATATAACGAATATTTTTATGCATATGTATGTAGTTATATTATATACATATAATGCGCATTGGCAGGGTGAGAAATATTTTTTCCTGAATTTATATTTTTCCCACCTCATATTTTTTTTTCCCCCCTTTTTTCATTTCAGCATATTTTTTAAATTTGCGAATGTATATATTTTGTATTGTATATATAAGCGAAAAATAGCACTTTTTAAAAAATTCCATTTTTTATATCCTAGGCGGAAATTATCAATAAAATAAAGCAAAATAAAGCAAAAAAAAGCAAAATAAAGCAAAATAAAGCAAAATAAAACAAAATAAAGCAAAATAAAACAAAATAAAACAAAATAAAAATACGAAATTGGATTATCGCGAAAATTGAATGACCGCGAAATTGAATGAAGAGTTTACGGAAATGGAAAAAGTACGTACGTATTGACAAACTTGAAAATTTTTATGTTCACTTGTATTTTACTCGTGAATTATGAACTTTTTTACATCACCATTATTTCATGAAATATATATAATAATGTATATATATTTGTATACTGCGTAATTTGTGCGCTTTTACGCTGTGTTTGCGCCTTCATGCGTTTGCTTGCGCTAAACCATGTTTTTTACATGAGTATGTTTGTACGCGTTGCGTCGCATTGCGTTGCGCTGCGCATATGTTTGTAACCTTTTTACATGTACCTATTTATACATATAATATATATATTATATGCATTTTGCATTTATACGCATGACTACGCGAATGCGCAGTTTCCCCTTGGGGTACCCCAAAAAACAGCACATTATGTTGCATTTAGGGGTTACCCACTCGAGTAAGCGATTTTGTAAAATTAAATGATAAGAAAATGCCTTCTCTTTTTCAACTGCAGAAGTC
>NC_020405.1:1581638-1582853 GCF_000321355.1 Plasmodium cynomolgi strain B
CTTTTTTTCCTTTTTTTTTTCATTTCCCTCCTAAATGATTATGTTGTGCGAATTAATGCCTATCATTACACCGCCAAACGCAAAATTGTGCCATTCAGCCAAAGTACGTCATGCCGCATAGGTATGTATATGTTTGGTACCTCTAAGGAAGGAGGCGCCTCGCTTCAAGTACGTTGATATATATGCATATATTCACGTACTTGTTTGTGCACTTCGGATTATACGTGTACATGCGCGCGTAAGTGGTATGACGTGTGCATATGTTGGAACAGTCATTGCGCCTGAGTGAATGCGTACCGGGCAGGAGAAAAATACCACGCTGTCAGCGCATCCTTTTTTTCTCGCTCGTGCCTGACTTGTACATGCAACGCCTACGTGCAAGTGCGACGTGGAACAGCGACGTGGAACAGCGACGTGCAACTCGAACGCGCAACTGACAACCTGTGCGCACCGCACCATTCATATTTTTGCAACATGCGCTCGTTGCGATTTGTGCGCGCGCTTACCCACCACGTATGCATAGTTTGACCCACCAGTCAGCACCCCCTGCCCACAAGCGCGCAACCTCCCCTCGCGGTGCCCCTTTGTTACGAAATTAAGCGCGTGAATGATCAGTGTTGCCACTTTATTTTTAAATGAACAGTTCAGTTTCCCAGGCTATTGTATCTGTGTCACGTGTGTATTTATTTCCCCGCACGTGCACATGTACGTAAGAGTGTATGCGTAAGTGTGTACGTGCGAATTGGGTGTGTACGCGTTAACGTGCAGGGGGTGTATACACGCAGTTGTGCATTCGTAAGGGTGTACGTAAGTACGTACGTATGTATGCACGTGTGTACGTATGTATGTACGCGTGTGCATTTGCATTGGTGCATGCCTTTCCCCCCATCACCCGCACTCCCATTTCTCTTGTTTGATTTACGCTTGTGCAAAGCGCGCTCCTCACGGATGCCCCACCTTCTGCTCTCTTCCCATTTTGATAATTTCAATTTTGTTACATACACATTTATGCCAATTTTAAACTGTATTTCCACGCGTGCATATTTTGAAACAGAATAAAGTTCAGAAAAAAAAAAGAGAAAAAAAAAGGGGGAAAAAAAAAACTCATGCGAAAAATTACAACATGCACAAAGTAAATATACGCATGTTGGGGAGCGAACTCTGGAATTTTTGTTAAACGTGTAAATATTGCAGCGTGAGAAAAAGGCATTTCTT
>NC_020405.1:1582873-1613092 GCF_000321355.1 Plasmodium cynomolgi strain B
TTTTTTTTTCCTTTTTTTTTTCCTTTTTTTTTTTCCTTTTTTTTTTTCCTTTTTTTTTCCTTTTTTTTCCTTTTTTTTTCCCCGAATTATGTCTTATTTCAACACTGAATATTCATACTGCATACATTTACGTGCTTGAAGAACGAAGCCAAATCGTAAAATTGTTCAATCAGCGCGTCAGATCAGTATATGTACATAATTGTATGTATATGTGCCCTCACCTCCCCTGTGCGTTGGTGCGTATATATTTGTGCTGCGCGTATATGTACTCGCCCCCATGCGCGCGTTCTTTTTATGTACGTAAAAAGGTACATTTATACGTATGCTTTTATGTTCATTCCTCCCTTTTCTCTCCATCTCCGCGCGAAAATTGAGCATTGTGTTGTATTACCGTGTCACCGCTTGCATGTCATTTTTTTACTACGCGGAAAGTGCCTGTTTACAGCCAATTTTTTTTTTTTTTTAAATCTTGTGATATACGTTTTTTTTTTTTCCCTCACCCCCTGTTGTGATATTTTTGTTTTGGGAAAACGTGAAAAAAAGGCGGACTGGGAAAAGCGCGAAAGTTGTGAGAGAAACACGTGTAGCACGTGCGCCTTGTGAGCGGCGACCCGCGCGGCCGAACCAAAAAGCGCGGAGTGCTTGACATTTGCACAAAGTTTTGAATTTTTTTTTTTTTTTTTTTCCCTCCTCGAGTTTGTAAAACAGGGCGCATTTTGTATGCGCACGTAAGTCTAGTTCTGCCCATTGCTTACATTTTGTATGTGACATTTTTTTTTTTTTTGCGGACCCTCCCCCCTCATCGGTGCATACAGGGACGTACGCTTTGTTAACCTGTTGCGCGCGACCGATTGAACTGTGTTGCCAATCTGCCAATCGAAGGGGAGTCCCTCACACCAGCGAGTGCGTCATTATACAAATACGTTATTATGCGCGTGCGTATGTATATACGCATATATACACACCTGTACATATAGCCTCATACACACATCCCTGTCGCGAAAGCCAACGCCGGAGTGTAATAAACGAATCGTTTTAAATGAGGCGGACGGTCACTCTCAAATGAATAAAATAAATGGATCACAAATTGATGATACAAGCAATTCTGAAACGCAATTACGAAAGCAAGTAAATAATAATAATAATAAATTGAGAAGAGAAGGGAATTATAAGATGAGTAAAAATTTTAACATCTCCAATTACAATTTAGATTTAATCAAATGTTTACAAAATGATTCAGGAATTTATTTTATATTAGATCCTTCAAAAGCCATCAACGATAAAAAAAGTTCTGAAGTATATGATATATTTATCCCTGAAAATAGTGATGGTGTTACTTTATATGTGCAGAAACTAAGTGATGAATACAAATGCATAGGAGTGAGTATAACGAAGAAGGGTATTGATATCAATACTGGCACGCGCATCTTTAATACGAAGATTGCCGACTGGCTGGAGCAGCTGTTTCATTTTAACAAAACATTGTCAAGTGGCAGCCAGCCCAGTGGCAACGGGGGTGCAAGTGCCAGCGCCGCTAGCGTTATCGGCCATAGCGGTCATAGCGGCCATAGCGGCCATAGCGGTCATAGCGGTCATAGCGGTCATAGCGGCCACAACGGCCACAACGGCCATAGCGGCATTAACACCGGTAACCACAGCAACCGACTCAAACGAGTGAACAGCAACAACTCCGCCACCGCAGAGAGCAACAGCGTCAACACCTCTCCCTCCACAGTCATAAACAATTGCAGCAAAGGCGCGAATGCGGCCATCAGCGCCCTGAGCAGCAGCGCAAACGGCAGCACCGGTGTCAGCGGCGTTAGCGGTGTTAGCGGTGTTGGCGGTGTTGGCGGCGTTAGCGGTGTTGGCGGCGTTAGCGGTGTTGGCGGCGTTAGCGGTGCGAATAAACACAGCGTCGGTGGCTACAACAACGTCAGGCATATGTCCTCCCCGGGCATGCAACAAGGACCAATCACCAACCTAGTTAAAAATCCCAAGAGCAACTTTGACAACTTTGAAAATAACGAGAACAACTACAACTCCGCGGTGTGCAATAAGAAGGGCAATAAAATGGTAAACCAGTCCAGCTGCAATTTAAACCAAAGCAACGGTACCAATAATGTCGTAACGCATATTGTGCCCTCAACCAATTTGTCAACTGCTACTCAGTCGAAGGACAATAACAATAACAGTAACAGTAACAGTAATAGTAACAGTAACACCCCTTCGACTCACCCCCACATGCAGCAGGTGCAGCACGCCAAGCAAATAAGGTTAAATCAGATGAACGCAACCCACTCGCACAAGTCTCATTTGCTACCGTACCACGGAGCGAATTACGAGGACAAGAATAGTAAGCTGTACAACAGCGTGGGAAGTGCGACCAGCGGAGGGGCACATGTCAGCGGGGCCAATGTCAGCATGGCAAATGTCAGTGGGGCCAATATCGGCGGGGCAAATGTCGGCGGGGCCAATGTCAGCGGGGCCAATGCCAGCAGTGTGAACAGCAAAAATGTGATCAATGGGGCATCGGCCAATTTGGGTGCATCATCGGGCGTGGGGTCCGGCAACCAGCAGGGGGCGTCTAACCCGAACAGTGAACTCATGAAGAATAACAAGCTGGGGTGCACCAGTAGACAGAAAAATGTTAACCACCATGTGCATGGCAGCCACCAGCAGCATAGCAGCCACCAGCAGCACAACAATCACCAGCAGCATAACCATCAGTCAAATCACCAACATGGTGGTGGCGACTCCTTGTACAACGCGCATAGCTCGCACAACGCGCATAGCTCGCACAACGCGCACAGCTCGCATAACGCGCACCCGAACAATAACCACATATATAATAATCACAAACCGCAACAGCAGTCGTACAATGAAAACTTCGGCTATCGACCAACCCTGTTCAACTTGCTTGAAGTTCTGGCAAATCATAATATTACAACTCCAGATCAGCGTGTGTGCATAAGGGGAATAGTTACCGATTTTTTAAACAATGAATTGCCTCATGGGAAGATATATGCATACATAGGTGCAGTAGTCGGACACGACATCCTACATGACATAATAAGGAAACTAGAGAAGGATCCAAATCGAAATGTTGTTCCAGATGCTTCTGGCTTAGCAAGGATAGAAGCAGCTTTTGGATTAAGTAAATCGTCATATGATTTTATGAACCACAACTCCAACAATACAAGTGTTAATAATATACCAAATGTTTTATTTAACCATCGAAATTTAAACAGTGCTCTGCTAAATAATCATATTTATTCGAGTATCTTGTCCAATGTAGCTAACAGTAGCTTGGTCAATAATAATAGTAGCTCTAATGGGGGTATTGCTGGTAGTGTGGCTGTTGCTGGAACTGTGGGTGGTGGTAATGCCAACGCACGTAGTGTTGACCGTATGAATATTGACAGTGAAAAAATTTTAAGTAATGTTAAAACGCAGGCTGATTTAAACAACCTGCTTAAGTATGCCAAGGGAGGAAGTGATAAGTATGCCTTGTCTTGTAACAATTTGATTAATATGAATAAAAAAAAAGGGGGGGTTCCTCCCAGTATGAATAATTTATTAAATATACGTTCTGAGGGTATGTTTAACAATGGTATGGCTTCCGTTGGCGGGGTAGGCAACATGGGGGGAATGAATCAGAAAGGTAGTGGACTCAGTGCACACGATTATCTGTGTGTGTCGAGGAACCTAAATATGCAATATAATCCCCTGAACAATAGGGTAAGCGCTTCGGATGATGAGGAAGAGCTCATGAAGGTGATTAAGAAAAATATCGAAACTTACAAAATGAACAATATTAAAAATATGCTTATATCATCCGTTTTCGGAAGAATAAAGTGGCTTAAAATAATGAACGAATCACCACACGCTTATCTCTACGGACATAGTATTGTCAAGTTTGGAAATAAATTGTACATGTTCGGAGGGACAAATAGCAAACATAAAAAGGTTCCATTTAATCATACTCTCACGTTTAGTCTTATTTATTATAATTATAAATTATTGCCACTTGGTGGAAACTACCCTGAAGAGAGAGATGGTCACACCACGCACTTGATCTCGTTGAAAACCGGACTAGCTGTGTTTCTTTTCGGAGGTAGTAATGAGAATACCTACTTTAATGATATTTATACACTCGATATGGAGACCCGGAAATGGAGCCAAAGAATTACCAGGGGGAAAATACCCCTGCCTAGGGATCAACACTGCTCACTTGTATACCCTGCCAAAAGTGAGCACGTCCGAGGGGAAAAGACAAACCTAACAGAGGGAGTTATAATTTTTGGAGGGAAATGCCTCTACAATAACAATATTGTTAACCTGAACGACATGTGGATTTTTTTATTTCAGCTTAACATGTGGGTCCGAATCAATTACACAAGTCAAGAATCTCCCATTGGAAGATATGGTATGAATTTCGTTTGGTCTGACACGAATACGTTGTGTTTGTTTGGTGGAGAGTACTTTGATTGGAATAAGAACTGTCGTGAGAGGAAGTTACTGGACGACATGTGGACCTTCCGTCTGAACTCTGCGTCCACCTCGAATGCGGTCAGCACAGGGGCAGGGGCAGGAGCAGGGGCAGGAGCAGCAGCAGCTACAAGTGCCCCCCCGGTTGGCGGTGCAGGAGGGGTAGGCAGCCTCAGTGCACTAGGCAACGTGGGCAGCATCAGTGCTTTAGGCAGCATGGGTGCCGCGGGAGGAGTGCCCACCAGTGCAGGTGCATGCAGAAATTTTATCTATAATAACTCCAGCTCCATGGAAGGGACGGTCTACAACGCGGTTGACATAATGCACGCAGATTCGTTCAACAATGGAAATATCCATGGTGGTGGAAATAATGGTGTCGGGGGTAGTAACAACAACGAGGGAAACAGCAAGCAGTTTTATCAAAACAACTTGGCCACCAGTCAGTCTATAGATAAGAGCAGCACGTGCGAGAATTTAAACAGCCTGACGAATAATGCCTTGGTGGAGAATGCCCTTCCAAATGCATCCTTCAATTTGAGTGATGATGATGACACCCCAAATAATGAAAACGATCATGTGAATAACATCCTTAAGAGAGTAAAAATAACAGGGGAATGGAAGAGAGAGATATACGATGGAAAAATTGGCTGTAGGTCCAACTATAGTAGTATTTTCATAACTCAGAGGCACCAAGATTTTAAGAGTGCAGAACCTAAGACGATAGAAAAGTTGATGTTACTGTGCAGTGGAATAACTTACATGAATAAGGAAAATAAATTGAAAATAGTTTCAAGTGACGAAATTTATGTCTACTTTTTTTCTCAAAAGAGATGGTATCTACTAAGGGGGAAATTATACAATGAAGAATTTATATATAATGCTAGACAGAGACATGTGGGTTGCTTTTTCGAATCAAAGAATGTACTTGGTAGAGCCAATAAAAATCCCGTTCCTTGTATATTCATTCAAGGAGGGTTTAAAAAAAATTCCATCTTTGGAGACGCCTGGTTGTTATCTCTCACAGGTGATAACCCCCTTAGAATACATGAATATGACACATCAAGGGAAAAAATATCCACCACGCAAATGCCACTGTACTACTTTAGAGATACTCATTCGATTAGTCTACTCTACAGCTTCTGCACTTTGCAGAAATGGCTTTTTGGTGCATTTGCTAATTTGGTCGATAATTGTGTACATGCTTTAAATCCAGCAGAAAATATTTTTATAAAATATGAGTTGACACCTGAGCATGATGGGATGTTATCTATTCAGGATGATGGGGAAGGTCTCGACTTCAACGCCATGAATAGAATTCTCCGCCTTTATGGAAACTATCGCAACTATGATAACAACAACAGCTTGTATAATGAATCCGGTATGGGATCAAGTGTGAAGAAACATAACTTCCCCAATACCGATTTTGTGAGTAGCAACCGAATTGACGACTACGATGAGGATGAGGACAGCGGTCGGGCGGATGGCAGTGGTGGTGGAAGCGGCGGTGGTGGCAATGGCGGCGGTGGTGGGGATAGTGCAACCGGGGACGGGATCCACCAGGAAGGCGCCGCGGGACAGAATAATAATAATAACCCCATAGGGGAAGAAGCACAGACGACGAAAAACAACAGTGAAGCATCCCCTGAGGGGGGTAATCAAAGGAAGAAGAAAAAATGCGCCTTCAATGACGATTATTATCATAAGAATTATGATCAAGAATTTTTTTACAACGAAAATGCGAATGCAATTTTTGATATAAAGTATGGGGTAGGGTTTAAAATGTCATTTGCTCGTATTTCCTCCAGTTGTGCCATCATGTCCAGGACGATAAACACCATCGGGATCGGATTACTCTCTCTAGAATTAATGAACCACTGTGACGCCAAGGAGCTAGCCACCCCTCTGTGCATGTGGAAATTACCTAATAAAGAATTAATAAACAGAAACATTGCCAATAAGTCGGAGCATAGGCACCATCAGAAGCTCCTCATGTCCTACACGCCATTCAATAGCCCCAGCCTGCTAGCCGAACAGATTAATATCCTTGGCACGTATAGTGGTACTAGGTTACTATACTGGGATTTTAGAGACGACATGGATTTTATTGTATTTTCCCCAGCGAATAATAATATCTACCTGAGCAGCTCCCCCCTCAGCATTGACGAAATTAAGTGTAGCAAGAAGAAAAGGGTAGCCACGAACGGGGCCACGAACGGGTTGGACGCTTCCAGAAAACTCAACTGCATTGAGGACGTTAATCTGAGCAACAGAGAAGTTAAGCGAAAGGCTCATTTTGATCAGCATGAGGAAGAAGGGGAAAAATATAAAAGGAGCAAAATCGATCATGGTGCGAGTGGACTGCATGTCGGTAATAATGGGACGACCACAGATGGGGAGAAGGACGAACAGGTTGCCCAGGTCGAAGAGAAGAATGACACATCACTGGTTAAGGATGAGCAGCAGTATAGTGCAAACGATAACTTGGAGGGCGGCAGCGACAGGAATAAGAGGCCCGACGGAGAGAACAACGATGCTACTGTCGCCCCGTTTGGTGAAACGGGTGAAGGTAATGCTAAACATCCAAACAAAAGCAGCACTGGTAGGAATGGCAGCCAAAACGACGAGGTGAGCGAAAAATGCGCCCAGGTTGGTAGTTCCAACGGTGTGACTTCCCCCAACGGTGTGACCTCCCCCAACGGTGCGGCTTCCCCTCCACAGGGAGGAGCAGAGAATGATGCAGATGCGAGCACAGCAGTGAACCAAAAGGAAGATGAACCCAAAGGAGGAGGGGAAAAAATACCAACCCATCCAAAGAGTAACAAAAGTAGGTATTACGAAAATGAGCAGTTTCAGCACAGCAATGACATTTTGAAGAGGATGAATTTGTTCGAATACAACTCCCATTTACATCCGTCCATATCGAAGGAGAAGTACAACGTTAGTCCCATTTTTCCCTTGTGGGATCATCCCAAAGATAGCATCGACTATTGCTTGTCTACTTATTTGTATTGGCTCTACCTGAGGAGAAGTACGAATATTTTTCTCCAGAACACCCTGCTGATACCGACGTGTATGAGGAGAGACGAGCACAGTGCGAACGGAGGGGCAGGAGATGCCACAGGCACGTCTTCCACAGGTATCCATAAGGGGAAGAAACTTAAGAGGGGAAAGAAATTCAAAAAGGGAGCCACGAAGAATGGGAACAGTGGTGCAGAAGTGGAGAAGAAGGAAAAAGCGGAGCAGGCGGAGAAGGGGGAGAAAGGGGAGGACGGAAATACAGCTGTGGCAGTGAAGGAAGAAGTGAACCATGAAGTGACGAACGGAGTAGGAGGAGGTGACCTACCGAGTAAGGACCAGGACCACGCCGTAGTTGCCCCTAGCAGTGACGACCCAAGCACAGAGAAAAACGGAGATGAGAGTACCAACCAGGGTAACATCATCAACGATTTGAACAACGATTTGAACAACGATGGAGTGCCCAACGAGGGAGTGCCCAGCGAGAAGGCCCACTTGAAGAACGAACTACAGGCAGAGGCAGATGCACAGGCGGAGGTGCCCGGTAGCAGTAGTAGTACTACTAGCAACAATAAGGTCTGTGTCGACAGTTTGGATGTCCCTGGGGCAACTGAAGCGAGTAGTAACGGTGATATAAATGGAAGTAAGGGGAACACGGGAAAGGCTTCAAACGAAGGAGATGGGTCTGGCACTGGTTCTGGAGGAGTGGGTGCCCCCTCTAGTCACGCTGCTGCACATGCGGTGGAGAGTAATGTCGAGGTTAGTGCCAAGGAAGCTGAAACGAATGAAGAAGATGACAGCGAAGTAGATGAAAATGGGTTCACAAAGTTGCAGAAGAAAAAATTAGAAGAAGCTTTAGAGTATGGAATATCACAGGAAGTGAAAAAACGCAAACATGTGCATAGGAACGAAACGGATGATAGTGCACAGGAGGATGACTACAATGAGGATGGTGAGGAAGAGGATGAGGAAGAAGAGGAGGACGATGAGGAGGAGGAGGATGAAGGCAAAAAAAACGCTAACGCTACGGAGAATTTGAACAGTGTAGAGAAAGCGCAGCAGGGAGAAGAGGCGAATGGGGCAAACGACGCGGAGGCCAATGTCGGCGAATCGACCCCAAATGGGGAATACACCGGTGACGCGAACAACCAGGAGAAGGCACAAGAAACGAATGGCGCGCAGCTGAGTGGCGCAGCCCTCGGGAAGAACCCAGACGGAGCGGAAAATCAAGAACCCTCCCCCAAAGGCACATTCGCAAAAGAAGGAGGAGCCGCAGCAGCGGGAGGAGTAGCCGCAGCAGGAGGAGCCGCACCAGGAGTAGCCGCACCAGGAGTAGCCGCAGCAGGAGGAACCGCACCAGGAGGAAAAAGAATGAAGAAGACAAAAAATAAAAGAGAAAAAAGCGAAAACGGAGTGGGAAAAAGAAGAGGAAATAATCATATGATGAACCATCATAGTAATGATGCCAAAAATGAAGAAAATGAAAAAGCACGGAAAGAAAATTATGTCAATGTATATATGGAGACACTCAAAATTAAGGATGAGTATTATATAAATAATACGAATAAATATACCCTGTACAATTTTTTGAGAAGAAAGCTTTACAGAATGGTTGAGTTCCATTATTTGTTTACTCCTTCTGATTATGAATACGGCTCATTCATTATGATGGGGTTCCTAAACGACAACACGAGTACATCTATAGAGGTAAATAGAATTTGTGAGGTTGGAATTTTACTCTATTACAAAAACCGACTAATCAAACGGTTGGATGCTCCCTTCATAGACACTGCCTACAATCTGTCACTTTCCAAATACCCTCCAAACCCATCCTTATACGAAGGGAATCTGTACAAGTATGCCTTAACAGTTATTGTTAATGTCCCCAATTGGCTTAAACCATCCATTAGCAAACAAGAATTTGTTCATGAAAATAATTATGCTTTCCTTCTCTTTAAGAAAAAACTGGTGAGTCTGATTAAGTACTACCTCTGCATCTGTGAGGACACGGTTAAGCTAACCAAATGGAGAGAATCCCGCGACCTTAAGTTGAAGAGGTATCTAGAAAATATGCAGTATAGCAATAGACCTTCCAAAAATGACTCTGATAATGAGTACGAGAAGGCGTACAAAATAATGTACACTGATAAGGGGAAGAACAGAAATGACCAGGAGGAGGAGGTCGTGCCTCATAAGGAAGAGGAACCGCAAAGGAGGGAACGCGCAGCGGCACAGCTAGCCAAAACTGGTGAAAGCAGAGCCCACGAGGGAAAGAGAAGGAGGGAGTCGGCTAATGCGGTAGAAGCGGTAGAGGCGGTAGAGGCGGTGGAAGCGGCGGAAGCGGTAGAAGGGGCAAATGTGGGAAATGCGACGAATGCGGCAGATGCACCCACTGGAGATAAGCTCCAGGAGAGCGGTGCCAACCTAAAGGAGGAGGAGGAAGAAGAAGAACCCGCAGAGAATGACATGCCAGCCGAGGAGGAAGACGCGGCAGAGGAGGTGGCTGCGGAGGAGGAGGAGGAGGAGGAAGCGGAGGAGGAAGCGGAAGAGGGCGAAGAAAGCAACGAGCAGTACGCACATAAACCCAAAAAGGAAGCGAAGCGGAAAAAGCGAAATGAAGAGGAGGAAGAGGAGGGAGAGGAGGAAGAGGAAGAGGTAGAACAGGTCGAAGGGGACGAAGAGGGCGAAGAAGGCGAAGGGGGCGAAGAAGATGAGGAGTATGTGCCGGAGGAAGACGAAGAGCACAGAGATGCCGATGCGGAGGAGGACAACGAAGAGGAGGACGAAAGAAAGGCGAGGAAAAAACAAAAAGTCAGTCATGAAGAAGCGGACGATGAGGAGGAAGAAGAAGAAGAGGAAGAGGAAGTTGAGGAGGAGGACGATGAGGAGGAGGAAGAGGAAGAGGAAGAGGTTGAGGAAGTAGATGAGGAGGAGGGAGAAAAGGATGGTGAAGAGGGGGAGGAAGAAGTCGAGGAGGGAGAGGAAGAAGTCGAGGAGGAAGATGAGGAAGAGTACGACCCAGAAGAAGATGAAGAACATAACAACGAAGTGGTTAGGGTTGTAGATGACGAGGATGAGGAGAAGGAAAACCTCGCCAATTGCCACGAAGACGAGAACGACGTGGAGGAGGAGAACTACCCAGACGGGGAGAACTACGCCGACGAGTGGAGCAGCTAAAGGGGAGGGAAGATTGAGTCCTCCCTACCCCACGTTGAGAAAAGGAGAGAAGAAAAAATAAGTATAATAAAGTACACATGAAATACGCATAAAAAAGTATCGCGCAAATTGTGCAGCTTAATCGGGTACGCATTGTGCATCATAACTGTGGCTTTGTTTTACCCACGGACGTAGGAACCAAAGCGCGAAGTACGTGTATGTGAACGAATCGGCTGCTTAGAACGAATCGGATGCTTAGAACGAATGAGCTGCTTAGAACGAATGAGCTGCTTAGAACGAATGAGCTGCTTAGAATGTAGAATTTAGCGAGCCTGCCCCGTTTCCCTCTCACCACACCCGTGTGATAAGGAAAGGGAAAAAAGGCTCGAGGCAGTATAGTTTCCCCCATAATAGCATTTAGGCACATCAAAAGGAGAAAAGGATCGTCCTGAAAAATCTGTATCTGTGAAAGTGCGTTTAACTAGTATACCATGTGAAGACGGTCGGGACAGGAAACCCTTTCTCTTCCTCTTCTCACACACACCCGGCTTGGGCAAAAGATAGATATTTATTTACACACGGCAATTTTATGGGACTCTTTTTTGTGTTCCCCATTTTTGCACGTCATCCCGAGTTAGCGTCCTGATGAAGTTAAAATTGTGCATACATGTAACAGTCCCGAAGAACCTCTTCCCGTTAGGATCTAATATACTCCTTACCGTTGATACAATATCGGCAGTGTTCTCTCTTTAATTTGGTTTCCCCTCTGAGTTCTTCCCCCCCGAAAGAGGAACACATAAATGGCGCGCAGGGGGGAAGAAGAAGAAGAAGAAAAATTAGGAGTGCTTTTATCAGCACAGCACAAGGGGAACACTCCCACCAAGAATAATGTATAAACGTCCAAACCTCCCGCGCGTTATAACCACACGGTTAGTCCGATCACACATGGACGGTGCATGCATGCGTTGCACCGTTCAACCCTACGAGATGGAGCTTCCCCTCCTTGTTGGCAACCTTTTTGAGCGCTCTCCTTTTTTCTCCCTTTTAGAAGAGAAGCCAAGCAGCACAGTATGCACGGCTCATGTGCTGCATATAATTACATATCCATTTTCCTACCTATATTATTGCTACGGGGCAGTGGAATTTGGGCTGCCAGCGTAAACCTCTGCAGGAACCAACCCACACGTATGGGGTAATGTGTACGTAGTGGAGGGGAGGCGAACTCCCCAATCCTGAACCCTGACCCCACCCCCCTCCTCCCGATCCCATACACGCAAAAATAGATGTGCCCACGTAACGGCGCAGCTTAATTTGTTAATTCATTTAATTAGCCTTTTCCCTGTCGCACCAAAGTTAAACATATATCACCTTGTCATTTTTATGTTATGTTTTAAAAGCTACTGTTTTGTATTTTTGAAAAAGTCACAGTTGCCAGACCAGCGACTGTACGTGTGTTATGTGTATGCACCCACACGCTTATGGCGAACATGCCATTTTTAACGTTAACATTTCTTTCCCCTTTTTATCTTTTTTTTTTTTTTTTTTTTCCCTTATCAATCGAATGAACTTTTCTTTCTTAATGTTTTTACAAAAGTATAATTAAAAAAAATGAGTGAAAAATGGAAAAGTTGGAGTTGAGTTGAAGAAGTTGAGATGAAGCTGAGTTGAAGCTGGGTTGAACTGAATTGAAGCTGGGTTGAAGTTGTTGAGGGGGCTATGGAGGTGGTGTTGCTCCCTTAGGGGGGGAAACTACTCTCCAGGGGAAAAGGCCCACAGCGTGGAGAAGAACAGCTTTGCCTAAATTTTTGCATTAAAGTTCAGTGCCATCTTTTTTTTTTTTAGCAACCGGTTTTGTTATGCTCCTCCCCTTTGAGCACCTGAATATATTGGTTGATTTTTTCTAGTAGGAGAGTGTTCTGTCTACGCACGTCATTCAGTTGAGCAGTCTTCCGACCGAGTTCCTTATGAAGGAGGTTCAGAAGTCTGTTATTCTCAATTTCAGTGTTTTTAATTTCTTGTATAATTCCTTTTTTTTTTTTCTCCTGATATTTTTTTTCCAAGTCGTTAAAGTCGAAAATTAAATCATGTTTTTTCAATTTATTTTTTAGCGCATTCTTCTTGTCATCCATATTTTTATGCAGCTTATTATTTCTATGCTCTAATTCTGCATTTTCCCTTTTTAGGGCTGTATAGACTCTAGTTAGTTCCTCCTTCCTGCGCATGAGTGTTTCCATTTTTTGCATAATGTCACTGTACTGCTCTCTGCTGATGATGACGCAATTGTTGGTCAAATTTAAACGGTACTTTTTTTTGTCATACAAATAGTCTATGTTTCTTAACTTTGAAATTTTTATAAGAATGTAGAATTTGATTTGGGAAATATTTTTCTTTTTATCTTCTTCAATAATTTTCATTTCTTCATTTAGCATGTGGACTTCTTTCTCGATGTTTTTTTTTTTCGTCAGCAATTTTCTTTGCTCGTTTTTTTTATATTCTATATTTTTCTTTATGTTGTTTATTCCGTTCAAAATGGCTATATTTTCTTTTTTTATTTTCTCGATTTTATCCGTTTTGTTTGCTCCGTTTTTATTCAGCAGCGCCACGTCATCCGCGTGATCTGTGTCATCCACGCCATTCACGTGACCTGTCTGCCCCGCCTGACCATTCTCCAGTGTTTTCCCAAGTTCAGCACATTCGCTCGCTGGATTTTCACTACCGTCTTCTTCCTCTCCTGGCGCCCCCCCCTTGGAGAACCCTCCGTCACTCTCGTCGGATGCCTCGTCTTGGTTTTTCCGCAGCCCCTTGATAAGCGTCCTGTAGCAGAGGCTGTCTTCTCCCATCATATCTTTCAGTCTTTGGAGGTTCTTATCCTTTTGTTCCTGCGCGAAGCGGTAAAAAAAAAAAAAAAACGGGGTGTACACACATACGTGGAGAGGGACAACAAAACAATCTGTGTCATGTTTTACCACTCCACTCGGGGGAGAAGTAATCAATCGATGTGCCCTATCGAGGGAAAGGCTCTCCTTAGGATCACATCGGGATGGTGTCACTCACATGGCGGCACTCACATGACGGCACTCACATGACGGCACTCACATGACGGCACTCACATGACGGCACTCACATGGAGCCACTCACAGGACGGCACTCACATGGAGCCACTCACATGACGGCGCTCACATGACGGCACTCACATGGTGACAATCCAAGTCGTAGACCAACATCTGCATTTCCTGAATGTATTTGTTCATCTCATTATCCACGATGCTCAACTCCTTTGTGAAGAGCTTCCTTTGCTTCCTTAACTTTATCTCCTTCTTTCGTAGCTCCATTAATATGCTATTTTTCTCATCAATGGAAATAATTTTAAGAGCAATAAATTTTATTATCCGAATGGCTTCTATTTTTTTCATGTGTAGCAGCTTCAAATCTTGAGCAAATTTTTTTCTGATTTTTTCTAAATGTCTTTCGATCTGCTCCTTGTTGTAATGCTTGTATTTTCTTTCAAAGAAGGTCCGCTCAAAATTGGTACTTTTTATTTTAGGCACGCTTGTTCCTTTCATCATCTTTTCCTCCTTCAGGATAAACTGGCTAAGGTGGTCCAACACGGAACATGGTGCCTTCTCCGATCCGCTCGGCGTGGCCACTTGCTTGGAATGGGGAGAGGTCATCTCGGGGGAGGTAGCCATCTCGGGGGAGGCACCCACCTCGGGGGAGGCACCCATCTCTGGGGAGGTAGCTTCCATCTGAGCAGAATCGGGGCAAGCACTCCTCTCCTGGGGCTCGACTACTTCCCCTTTCGCCGCTCTACCGCATGGCGCCTTTTCCTTCTCCAGGACCTCCCTCAAAAAAAGTACTTCATCGTGTATCTGCGCCATTCGCTGGGTGTCAGAAAAAAAGGGGGGCGGCAGTGTGGGGGGGTCAAAAAAAAAGACACTCACAATGATGGGAAGACTCACAATAATGGGCACACTCACAACAGTGGGCACACTCACAACAGTGGGAAGACTCAGCACACTCTGCTCCCACTGTACCTCCTCCATCTGTGACTTCACCGCACGAAAGTCCTCGTTGAACATCTCCTTGATGAAGTTAATCTGTTGCAGGAGCTTCCTCTTGTCATCTTCGTACTCCCGAATTATCTCGCTGAGCGATGAGAGAAAAAAAAAATAAAAGTATACCTATGTGGTGGGAGAGTGCCATTAGAGGAGGAAAACTGTTGCACAAATGTGTCGTGGGAAAAACGCCTTCTTCTTTCTTTGTAACGATGAAGAGGACAGGAACGAGGGGGGGAAAGGGGGGTGTTCGTTCCTCTCCCGTGTTCCACCGCTCAGGGGTGTTCGTTCCTTTCCCGTGTTCCACCTCGCAGGGGTGCTTGTGACCACCCCTACGTTATGCTGGATATCCGTCGGGGGGGCCTTGGGGGTACTGCAGAGTTTTCCATTTGGTCCAGCTGAGCAAGTACATGCTCGTACATTTGAATAATTTTCTTCTTGTGACATATTTCTTCAATTTTTTCTTCATTGTTGACAATTTTTAACTTTTGATTTTTCTGTCTGGTTTCATTAAATTGATGAAGGGAGTGATTGACCTGCTCCATAAGTTGGACTTTTTTTTTAATTTTCTTCTTACTAGCTTTTTTTTTTTTCACAAATTCGTTCAGGCGCTCATTTTTCAAGTACATTTTTATGCACGTGATGGTTAGTGGCGCTTTTGTATCCTTTCCATGCAGTGCGTGGGAAGTTAGAGAGTGTGTCCAAAATTTCAATCGCTCATACGTCCGGATAAGATAACGAATTCTTTCATCATACTCACGTTGATTGTACGAAAACACTCGTTCGTATTCTTTTATTTTTCCCTTGATATTTTTGTAGATCCTTTTGGACATGTCTACATCGATAAGAAATTTTTTTTTTTAAAAATCTCATGTATTTTTTTTTTAGCTTGTTAATTTTCATGTTCATATTTTTTTTATGTAAAAGTGCTCTCTTCATATTTTCTTCATTCTCCTTTGCTTCTTTCGTTTCACGTAAACTGTACAAAATATCTACATCTTGGACCACCTCATTGGTGTTAAAAATTGTATTCATATTACGTTGATCATAATTTAAAATAAGATTTATTTTTTTTTTCTGTTCTTCAATTTTGTCCTTCTCCCCTTCTTTGTTGTTATTTTGGATGAAGTTCCAAATGTCCGTGATATCGTTACGTTCGGATCGTCCTCTATCATTGCCTTCAAGGTCGTTTGGGGTTGTCCCCTCCTTTGGGATTGTCCCCTCCTTTGGGACTTGCCCCCCTTTGGTGCCTCCGCATAATTCCCCTTCCATCCGTTGCTCATTTTTGAAAAGGTGCATCAGGAAGGCTACATCAGAGTGGATATCTTCCAACGTGAAAGGAATTATATTTTTTTTTTTTTTTTTTTTTTTTACAAATTCTTCTACAATATAGTCATGAATTTCTTCGATCAAAAATTGGTACAATGAGTCGATCGTTAAGTGTGGTATTTCCGATGAGTTGGACTTTTCAATTTGTGTACCTCTCCCGAAGTGTTGTACCCATCGGTGTGCACTCACATAGTATCTCTTTAACACATTAAACAGGTGCACAAAAAAAAAGTGAAAATCTAATTTTATGTAATTATTTCCTAGACTGACAAAAATGTACTGCCTTTTTTTTTCTCCTTCGTTTACGTAAATATTTCTGACCTTTTCATACATGGGGATTTTAACTCGATAATATAAAAAAAAATATTTTGTGGAGAAGACAAAAATGTTGTTGTGGTTTGTTAAGCAGAACAGTAGGTGGTTCGCTTCATTCACTGTCATGCTAACTATGGATACCCTTTCGGGGAAATTCTTTCTGGCAATTTTGTACACCACAGTTGGGCGCAAAATGGTTTTTCTTCTCCCACTCTTCGCTTTGCATCTCCCACACTCCGCTTTGCACCTCCCACTCTCCGCTTTGTATCTCCCACACTCCGCTTTGCACCTCCCACTCTCCGCTCTGCACCTCCCACTCTCCGCTCTGCACCTCCTTCCATTAAGGTGTAAAAAAAAGATGCAATTATTTTTGATCCCCTCAGTTGTCAGGACAAACCCATTATCATTAATTTTTGCTACACAAGAAATATTTATTTCGAGACTCTTCCCAGTGTTTATTTTATTCTTTTTATTTTTTTTTTCCTCCTCCGCATTTTCTTTTTCTTCTTCCTTCCTTTTGTCTCTCTCCAGATTTATGCTCAAGCACGTGGGATATCTTTTTCGTCTTTTTTCCAACTTGTTCATCACCGACTCGCTAAACAGTGTCTCTACGTATTTTTGTAGGTTCTTCCTTTTGTTATTAAATACAGAAAATTGTGTGGAGTGGGGGGTTTCCTCTCCATTTTTTTTTTTTTCTGTGTCTTCCTCTGTGCTTTTGGTGAGGCTCATTTTATCTCTGTAGAAGTTCATTTTATCATACTCTCCCTCTGATATGTCGCTGGCCGAGCTGTTCAGGGGGGACTCCCCCTCGCTCTCGCTGCATTCGTGGCTGCAATCGTTGTGGCTGCAGTCGTTGTGGCTGCCCGTTCTGTCCATTACCGCACTGCTGCCTCCGCTTCTCCTCCCCCTGGGGTCGTACAGGCGCGACTCCTCCTCCGCGGGGTTGAACTGTACCTCGAGAATTTCATACTCGACGCGCAGGTCGTACGGGTTTTCCGCGCTCGCCGGGGGTAGCGGCGACTGGGAAGGTGACCCCGGACATTGCCCCGGTGTGTGTTCCGACTGCTCCGACTGCTCCGACGTCTGTGCCGCCAACTCCTCCGATGTTTGTGCCGCCACCCCCTCCGACGTCTGTGCCGCCAACCTCTCCGACGTGTGTACCGCCAACCGCTCCGCGCAAACCCGGAAGAGCAGGTTGCGCACCCCCAAGACGTAAAACGAGCGAGTGGAGGGTAAGTAGAAGGAGCCCCTCAACTGCGCTTCGCAAATCTTCAAATATCCCAGTGGCTTAAACGAATCCTCATCCTTGTACAAAAAAAAAACATACTGTTCCTCCTGCGCAATGACACATATGTACTTGGAATTTTCGCTCTTCTCAATATGGACAATAGGATTATTGCTTGTCTTTACGCAACTCACAACATCCAGAAAGAGGTGCTTCATTTTTACTATGTATATAACCCCATTATTAAACCCAATGCAGAAAAAAAAAAAATCATTTTCGCAGTAGAGGTACTTGACGCATGTAATGAAGTCTCTAAATTTATGAAGACAATAATTTCTTTCCACTTTTTTCTCATCCAATTGGTAATTAAAAATTTTTCCATTGTAGCTAAAACTGAAGATGTGATTTTCACAGGAGAAAATATTTTTTATTTTGCTGTTATGTGAGTAAAAGAATGTGCTTAAATCATCGTAGTTATTTTTTTTTGAAGAATATATGGCACAGTTTTTTTTGTCAATAAGTAGGAAGAACTTTTTATGAGATATTATTTTGCTTATGTTCACTTGGACAGACACGTCTTTTTCCAGTTTGATCATTAATTCTTTGTGCGCGGGTAGGTTGGCTCCGCTGAATTGGCAAGCCCACCTGCGAGCGGGGGTGTCACGTCATGGGCGTACCTCTACCTCTAACCGGGTGCACCTCTACCGCTAACCGGGTGCACCTCTACCGCTAACCGGGTGCGCCTCTACCTCTAACCGGGTGCACCTCTAACCAGATTCACTTACAATTTGAGGGAGTCCCCATCCTTGGTAGTTATGTACCCGTCGTAGTAATGTACGTAGGATATATTTTTGTGGAAGTGAAATTTTCCATTTTCATTTTTTATTATCCATTTCTCCACAAGGTCCTGTAATGTGCATGCGGGAGGAGAAGTATCACCCTTGGGTTACCTATTTAGGCTACCTAACAGTAGAGAGGGGGGCTCTACATGCATTTTCACAGAGTAAAGTTACTCTCCATGAGCGACATAGTTGAATGAGCCCTCCTCCCCTTTTTCCACCAATGCAAGAACGAACCTTTAGTAGGAAAAGTCTTCCGTCAGATGTCCCAATAAGAATGCTCCCCTCGCAAAACCCAAAGCAGTTCACTTGTAGCGTTGAGTCAATTTCCAGGCTCTTCTCTTTAATTTTAAGGCCTACAAAAAAAAAAGGGGAAGCAGTGCGTGGAAAGTCCTCATTATGTGGAGGGAAAAATCAGTAATAGGTTCAATTCCTCATGAGACGAAGCCGTGTTGACGTTTTTGTTTAACGGCTGGGAGGGAAATTCCCCCGAGGTGGGCAAAGGCGAAGGGGTTGTCTACCCGTGTAGGTCCTCTCCAAGTTCCACAAAAACAGCTTCTTTCTCCTTAAAATTAAAAAAAAATCGTAGTACCTAAAAAGAGGGCAAATAAAAGGGGCACAGATTGCACAGATTGCACAGATTGCACATGTTCCACAGAAGGCTGTCAAACTGCTGGCTTTTGCTTTTCTCCATTCCGAGGAGGATCCATGTTTCCTCCATTTGATGTCTAGCTAGCTTATTCACTTTTACAACGGATTCATTATTACTGTGCAATGTTGCAATACTCCAGATGCAGGTACATATTTAAAATGAAAGTTTTTTTTTCTGAATCTAGAACCTTCAGAACCCGTTTATTCGTTATCAACACCAAGTAGTTACTCTCCTTCTGGACGTAAATTTTTTCGTAAAAGTCATGATCCTCTAACTTTATTTCTTCTTTCAGGGTTTGTCTTTCTGTGCAGTATATTTGTATGCCTGCATGTGGGGGGGGAGAGGTGGTATATGTGGCAGCGGGAGGAGAGGTCGTACAGGGGGGAGAGCTCGCACAGGGGACAGAATCAGAGTTGCACACCGCGTGTAAGTGTTCGATCAAATTAACCCCCTGAGTGGTTGGGGAAGCACCGTCTGGTGGCTCCCTCTGGTGGCACTCCCCCATCTCTCTCTCCCCCATCTCTCTCTCCCCCATCTCTTTATCCCCTATAGCTTCCTCCCCTCGCATTACATGAACACTGGGCGGATCCATACAACACAACTAGGAGCGAGTCCCCATGCAGGAACGAGCAAGTGATGACGCAATCATTCTTCGTGAACAGAGTCCTCAAAGATTTTATTACAGGGTTGTAAATATTAATTACATTATGCAGGAAAAACACGATGTTATAATTTTTGAGGAGAAAAATATCGACATTTAAGTTAACTCCATAGAGATGTTTTTCTCTTATCAGATTGTACGGGATGTGTTCCTCCTTCCACAGGTGTGCTTCCCTATCTACTGCTTCTTCATATTTATTCGTTTGGTCTTTTCCGACGTAGCCCTCCCCATCGATAGAAGTGCTCAAATGGATAGTATTCAAATTTGGCGTTTCGTCATTTCGGTTAATGGTGTTGAAAATATTTCTTCTGAATTTACAATAAACGGCGATTTTTTTGGAGAAAAGACCGGAGGTCTGCATTTTGGGATTGTATACTCATGACGTGCGCTATGCACACTGTGCGCACGGCGTGTATTTGCACCCAAAGGGATGTGATGTGATGTGACATAGGCCGAGTAACATCAGAGGTACACTCGCGCGGCCCAGAATGTTAATCTCCACCGCTGAAGACCCCCTCACACATGCTGTGTAATTATTTACAAATGGGAAAAGAAAAACTGTTGACGATTCATTTTCTCGTAGTGATGGAGATTCCATTTTGAATTGAGAAGGAGAGTACGCACAAGGAAAACCCGGTGTAGAAATTCCACGCCATTTTGTGCACACATGAACAAGGATTTTTTTTTTTTTTCCCCGCAAGGAGAACGTGGGTCAATTTTTTTTTCAAAAATTTTTTCAAAATATTTTCCATAATTTTTTTCATAATTTTTTCCATGATTTTCCCCATGTGGGTTAAGATGGACTGATAAAGCCCCACAAGACATTACACTCCTACACATGGACGAGTCTAAGGATGGCTTTCCTTCCTGTTCCCCTTGAAACTTGGCGCGCATACATACGAGCCATGTGTGTGCGGGGGGAAGCCCGTTGGGCCCCAAATGGCGCTGCACTGCTAAGGGGGGGGAGACACATGCAAATTGGCATAAAACAATTTGGGATATTAAAGCTAATTATTTTTAAATAAGTTTCATTAAAAAGGGGAAGAAAGGGGGAAATGAAAAAGGAGAGGGGTGGATAAGGGGAGGATAGTATAGGATGGGAGAAGAGAGGAGCGAAAAAAGTGCACAAGGACGGAAGAAAAATAACGAAAAAGGCAATAATATGGGGAAAAAAAAAAAAATCCTTGTTCATGCGGTAAGATAGTCGAACAAGGAAAGTATAAAACAAAAGGTTCCGTTATTGGAGAAGTGGTTTCGTGTAGCAGTGAAGACGCGCGGGGAGAAGTGACCGCCACATCGTTGTTCACCACCCACGTGTGATCAAACGGAGGAATGCGCTTCCTCTATGAGAGTTCTTCGTTCCTTTCTGCAGTTGGGGGTTGTCTCGCACACGCTGTGGTGGGTGCTCTGTCCCGCGGGATTGCCCCGCGTTGGGAAGAGAGATGCTTCGGGACCGCCCCGTGTTGGGCATACAGCTGCTGCGAGACCGCCCCACGTTGGAAACAAAGCTGCCACAGCGCGGTTGCACCCCGCAAATTGCCTCGCTCCGCTGTGCCCAGTCCATATGCCTACTTGAGGTTCCACACCTCGACATCCATGATGTGGAAGTCTCGACCGGTGGAGATGAGTGGTGGGGAGAAGAAGGACTCGGATGAGTGGGTCTTTCCAACCTTCATATCCTTGTCAATGAACAAAGCGATGTCGTTCCCACCAATGTAGATCCCATCGCGTATAAGTACAAGGGTATTGTTTCTACCTGACCATTTGTAAAATTTAAAATGCGTATTAAATGTACACAGAAAAGCAGAACTCTTATCGGAACAGTTAACAAAATTGAGATCTCTTGTGAGGGAAAAGGGACAAAAAAACCCATCAAATCATAATCGAACGTTTTTAAAATAAGTATCATAGGTTTCCTTTTATTTTTTTCTGTCCTTTCGACAAGTACTTGGAAACTGTATCCATCCTTCTTAGAGCAATAGGTTAAAAAAGGATCTAACGATCTCAAATTACTCGGAATTTTCTCCCATATATTTTGCCAATGTAAAGAATTTATTAGTCTTGAATTATCATTAAGTCTAGGTCTATAAAAAGTTTTCATTTTGACATTCATCAAATAAGGAGAAGGACATTTAGTTGAAAATTTCAATTGTTTCTCTTTTCTTTTTTATTTAAATCGATAAGCAATCTGTGTCAATTCATTTATTGTTAAATATGGATGCATGCAAATATGGTAAAGGATATTCTCCACTTCTTCAATATTTGTACATTTCAATAAATCATTTTCAAAAAATTTTAACAACGCTAGACAGTAGAGACATAAGGTCTTCTGTCCTTCGAATATGTAGATGCCATAAATCCGTAGGACAAAGTCGAATGGAAGCATACGAGAGAACCCATCCTGGATACACCTTGCTGTCCAAGCTGCTAAGTCGAAGTTCAACTTTCTCAAATAATGATAACATTTGGGAAGGAATTGAATAAATGAATTTAAAATATACTTTACGTACTTGACAAAATCTTTTCGTTTATAAATAAAGAAGGGTACCTCTTTGTTCTTTATCGTATCTATTCCTTTTTTTATTAGACAGTGAATGATGCAGTAGACAACGGATGCTTTGAAGTAGATGAGCAGGATAATGCATAGGTTTGGGATGATGGGTGCGAATTCGATGTCATTTCCGAAATTGTTGTTTATGGCCCACAGAAGCTTCTTGATTTCGTGCTTGCCATTATCGTTCAGCAATGCCGTCAGCTCCGTCGCGTCGTCCAGGTTATACACGTTCGGCGGGTACGTCCCGCCGCCTCCGCCCCCAACGTTGTGGTTGCCAGGGTTGCCAGGGTTGCCAGGGTTGGAAGCGTTGCCTGAGTTGGAAGCGTTGGTTCCGTTGGCACCGCCGCCACCGCTAGCTCCGCTAGCTCCGTTAGTGTTGCTCGCCCCATTACCGCTGCTGACATATTTCGCGTTGCCACTCCCGTTTTCGTAAAACTTGCTGTAGAGCTCCTTCTCCAAGTTGGGGTTATCCTTACTGTTGTATTCCACGGAGGCGTATTTTTTCTCCATTATGTTCGTCACCCCGTCGTGCACCTGCTTCTCCCGCGGGGCCTCCTTCCCGCTAGCTGAGTTTTTCATGTCCGTCTTACCCACATTCATCTCCTTATAAACTGACCCCTTCCTCGGGTCTGCATTCGCCCGATTCTCTGCATCACTCGCCGCGTCGGCGTCCTCCCCCGATTCATACTTAAAATTGATTTTTTTCTTCTTCTTCGTTTGGTTGCGAACCCTCCCGTCGCGTTCGCTTCCTTCGCCGCCTTCGCTTCCTTCCCTTCCTCCGCTGCCTCCCCTTCCTCCGCCGCCTTCACTGCCTTCACTTCCTTCGCTGCCTCCCCTTCCTCCGCCGCCTTCACCCTTTTCATCGTTCAGCGGATGGCTCGCCGGCAGATGGAAATTTTCCAATTCGTCCGCGTCAGCCTCGTCCGTCATTACCCCCATTTCTCCCTGTGGTGTTCCTCCGCCCATCCGCCTGGGGGGATTCTTAACCACCTTTTCTTTCATGCGAGACGATGATGATGCTTCCTTCTCTCCTGGGGTTCCTCCTCCCAATTTCGTCCCTCTTTCAAAGGATAAGCCAAACGGAGGACTCATTTTTGCAATTTTGGAAAAGAACGTCTGTTTGTTTTCTTCCTTCTTTCCTACACCACCAGCGTACTGCTGCTTCTGGTGATCCTTCTTTTCGTGTTTGCTAATAATGATTTGGTAATTTTCCTTCCTGCTTCTACCTACCGTTTCGATGCGTCCCGGGGAAGGACTCTCGTGATGATGGCGACCCCTCTCCGACAGTCCGCTTCCCCGGATGGAAGTAAACGTGTTATATTGAGTAACCATCCCTGTGTTGTTCATGCTGGGGGAAAAACCAGTCCCCTGATCTGCCTTACTGGTATGCTTCTTCTCCGCTGTGGTCCTCCTGTCTTCATCCTCGTGCTCCGTCCGATCCTCGTATACATTCCCCCTGTCGAAGTTCTTCTTTTTCCTTCCACCTTGACTACGCTGGTATTCCTCTTTCCTGTACCCATTCGCAAATTTGATTACTTCCGCCTCCGAATCTTTCGACTTTTTTTATAAAAAATTTTTTTCAATTTTCCAAAAAGGGACTTTTTCCCTCCGTCGTTCTTCTTCCCACCGTCGAGAAAGTCGATTCGCTTATTCTCCACGTCTTCCTCGTTAAACTCGCTCAGTTTCACGATGGATTCTCCGTCGTCGTCCTCCTCTCCGTCGTTCGCCTCTTCCCCGTCGTTCGCCTCTTTACCGTTCCTTTTCCGCTGCCTCAACCTGGGGTCATAAGCGTTGTCCTTGTCCTCCCTCTTCCTTTGCATCCCATCATCTGATGAAGTACTTTCTGCTTGAAGGCAGGTCCGTGCAGACTCCCCACTGCCGCTGTTGGGACTTCCTGCTCGATCCGCCACTCCGTAATTTGATTTAAACTTATCAGTTGGTGGGCCATTCTGCCAGAAATTTGAATCGCCATTTTGACCGCCATTTTGAGCGGCACTCTTCGAAGATGACCACCCGCCCACGCGGAGCTCATCCCGTGACACTTCTCCCTTCTTCTTCTTCCTGCTCTCCTTAAGGGAAGAGCCACTATCCATACCTACTTTTTTCCATTGGGGAATTAAATTTTTCTTTTCCTTATTCTCCTTACTAAGACTTTTTTTAAGCAAAGATGAAATGTGATCAGATAGCTTCCTTTCATTCTTCTGATTCGTCCTCTTTACACTAAAGGCTTTTTTTAAAAAATTTCTCGTCCCGCTATAACTAGAATATTTTTTTACACGATATGTGGAACTGTTATCTCCAGTTCTACCTTCGTGCATTTTTTCACATTCTGCAGTTCCCCCATTTGCTAATGAATCATCTGAGTTTTGAATCCCTGCGTGATGCAAATTTCCGTCATAATGTGACTTAGCTTTGGCATTATGGTAATTTCCTTCCTTCTCTATTTTTTTCTTTCTTATTGTTCGTAGGTATAGCTTCGCTTTATTCATTTTCTCTGCCTGTTTTTTGCTTATAATGTACTGCTCCGTCATGTAGCATTGGATGTGCAGGTACTTGTTCGACTCGTACGCCTCCTTGTTGGACTGGTATATCTCCTCCTTCGATTTGTACGCCTCCTCCTTCGATTTGTACGCCTCCTCCTTCGACTTGTACGCCTCCTTGTTGGAGTCCCGCCCTTCCATCTTAGTGGAGTGCAAATTTTCCTTTCCACTGCCGCCAATGATATGGTCACCACAGCCATTTGCACCGCTAACCCCACTGGGGTGTCCCCCCCCGATTTTCCCATAGTTCGTTTCTCCCTTCCCATAGTTAGTTTGTCCTTTCTCATAGTTCGTTTCTCCCTTCCCATAGTTAGTATCTCCTTTGCCGTAGTCCGCTGCCTCTACCTTCTCATTCTCCTGCCCACCCGTGTCGAAATCCGGACCGCTATTCGTATCATCAGCTCCATTGTGAAAAATAATTATGTCATCTTTGATAAGGATGTTTTTTTCGCTTTCGCTACAGTTGGACACTTTAAAATTGGATTCCTTATTGGTTCTTTCTCCATTGGGGGATAAACTTTCGACGTTCTTCCCCCCTCCCGCCGCTGCCGCCGCTGCCGCCGATGCCGCCGATGCTTCTGCTGCTTCTGCTACTCCTCCTGCTGCTCCTCCTGCCGCTGCTTCTGCCGCTCCTCCTCCTGCTGCTCCTTCTTCTACCTTTACGTTTTGCTTCCCTTCCGTCGATTTCTCGCTCACCCCTGTGTTGCTCGGGTGGGTATTATTCACAGCACCACCTCCCGATGGGGCAAGGTCACCCTTTTTTAAGTCATCACTAGTGGTATTATACTCTACCTTTTCCGTGTCAACCTTTTCTGAAATTTTCTCCTCTGGATTTTCCACCTTACTCTTGTAAAATCGACTAGACAGGTTTCTAAAAATGAAGTTGTTCGAATAAGGGAGGACCGAATCAGATGCAACTCTCAGATAGTTGTCAATTTTCTTATTTTTTAACAATTTATTCTTTACATTTTCAATATAAAAAATTTTTTTTTTTTTTTTATTTGTGAACCCAAAATTTGGGGTACTCAATGTTTTGGGTTCTATCCAAAAGTTATGTTCAGGTAGCAAATACTGGTCCTTCTTTTTTTCATTCTCATTTGGATGGTTAAATAAAAGCTGTAAAATATTACTCGTGGAATCATTAATGTTGAAATTATCATAGTCTTCATTATTTTCAATTTCTAACTCCTCTATTTTGGTTTGTACACACATAATATCTTCTTGCAACCCCAGGATTCCCCCGCAGAATGTTGGACAATCGTTGAACAGAATGGAAGGGATTTTATCTCCGAAGGTGTTGTAGATGGTCGTTTCGTAGAAGTGCGGGAAATTTATAACAAAATAGTTTACGTCGTTGGACCTCACCCAGATCAGGTGTTTCAGCGAGTCGGACACGCCTCTGCGGGAGGGGGGGGGTAGGCAATCACGCGGTGTGGAAGATAATCACGCGGTGTGGGAGGTAACCACGCGGAATGGGAGGTAACCACACGGAGTGGGAGGTAACCACACGGAGTGGTAGGCTACGCATGACAGAGTGGTGGGCTAAACTGGGGAGCTAGTGGCGGCATACTCGCACTTCTCTCACGAGACCGATTGGCTGCTATCCCACCGCTCTCTACACAACGGTGGCACTCGTTCAAACCTCCTGAGAAGGTGCTTCACCTCCTTGTCCATCAAATTGGAGTCCGCGTTCAGGACCAGGCTCAGGGACCTGTCGTTCCAATGGCTATGCTCGTCCTTCTAATGAGGGGGAAAAAGAGATAAAAGGATGGGGAAGAAATGAAAAATAGGCGGTGGAGTGGGAAAGATATGGTCAGCATGTCTCGCCAGGCCAGTGTTTGTGAGGGGAGTGAGACCCTCCTCTTATTAGGCAGCCCTGGTTCTTGGTCCTCTATGGCGGTGCACTATGACGCTTCCCCATGGCGGTGTACTATGACGCTTCGCCATGGCGGTGCGGGTCTTCTTCCTCTCCCGCTGCCACAGCTCATCCTCGCAACTCACATCCGTGTTAGGATTCCTCCATTTTTCGTAGACTTCCAAATTCAAATAAATGTTATTGTAAATGTGATTTTTGTTTATCAGATGGTTATATTTATTTTTCTGCGCCTGAAATATTTCATCTGTTTTCGTTCCCCTGTATATTTTTTTCATTTTATGTAATTTATTTCTACATTTTTTTATCGATACGTATGGTTCTGGCGCGGGGAGGGGCGTGAACGGGCGTACACATAGTTGTGTGCATGGGGTGGGGAGCGACGTGTGGGTCGTCCGTCACGAAGTAGGGAGGCACCAAATGGGATGCAACCAACGGTGTGCCGCTACCCCAGGGGAAACGCGGAAACAAAAAAAAGGGGGTCCAAAAAAAGGGGATCCAAAAAAAGGGGGTCCAAAAAACAGGGGGGTAAGAAACGTTACTTGGAATGCTTTTAAAATGCAGAGTGGGCTGTGTGTGCACATGGACATGGCGGAGAGGGGGGCACGCTCACGCACGCAGGGGTGTGCTTATGTAAACACGCAGGGGTGTGCCTATGTAAACACGCAGGGGCGTATAGCTTATACGCACGATGCCAAGTCATACACACAGTGCCGAGTCTTCCATACAGTGCCGAGTCTTCCACACAGACGCCACGTCATACACTCGACTGCCGCGTCATACGCACAGGCGCCGAGTCATACACTCGAGTGCCTCCTCCTGCTCGCCCGTACGAGGATGTACATGCATACGCGCAGGGACATATCCGCACATTTGTGGACGGGGGAAACTGCATATATGTGTAAATAACACCACAAATAAAAAAAAAAAAAAAAAAGTTTATAATTTCATAAATATTTAAACTGAGATAAGACAATAGGGGGGGTAGGAAGAATCTGTAATCATAAATAAAGGGGGGTGGTGAACACTCTCAAATGCATAACGGGTGTTCCTATAGGTATATGTGCGTATAAACAGGTACATACAAACAGGCACATTCGAACGGGTACATACGAACGGGTACATACGAACGGGTACATACGAACAGGCACATACGAACAGGCACATACGAACAGGCACATACGAACAGGCACATACGAACAGGCACATTCGAACGGGCACATACGAACACGCTCATGTGTACACTCTCATATGTACACTCGCATGTATGTCGTGTGTACGGACGAGTTTTAAAAATTAAGGCGACGCACGCAGATGAACTTGTGCGTGGAATGCTTTTATACGCATGGGGGAGGACGAGGTAACGAAGGAGTAGAAAAAGATAACGCAAATGTGCGTGTAACGAAAGGTAACATAAAGGAAAAAAAGGTGTAACGAAAGATAACGTGTACGGGTAAGGAAAATATGACGAAACGGGGAAATAAAAAAAAAAAAGGTAAATGAAAAAAGTTGAAATAAGAAAAAAAAAAAAAGAAAACACAAAAACTCCTAAAAAATGAACAAAAAAAAAAAAAAAGAAAGAAATGCATGAAAAAAATGAAGCGAAAAAAGGTGTGGGGGGGGGAAACGTAAAAAAAAAAAAAAAAAAAAAAAACGAAAAAAGGAAAGCGCAGTAAGGCGAAGAAAGCGAAATTTAAAAATTAAAGCTGGAATGAAATTTAAATTAAGTTAAATCGCAATTAAGTTAAGTCACAATTAAGCTAAATTGCAATTAAGCTAAGTCGCAATTAAGCTAAATCGCAAGTTAAAATTAAATAGAATGGAAAAAGGAAAGTGAACTCCTTCGCTCTTCTCTTAATAGACAAATACAGGCAAAATGGCTATTCCGCTTGTTTAAAATATTTAAAAAAAAAAAAAAACTAAAATTAGGAAAATAGTTGGTTGATAAATTAGGGAATTCATAAGTTGATATAATGAGAAAATGGTAAATCGATAAATGGATAAATGGATAAATTGATAAATGGATTATTTGATAAATGGATAAATTGATAGATCGATAAAATGATAAATCGATAAAATGATAAATCGATAAAATGATAAATCGATAAAATGATATATTACTGAATTTATTCCCTTTTTTCTTCAGGAAAAAATTGCACATTTTGTTGCATAAGATGAGGGGGTGGGATGGACGGACGTGTGTATGGTGTGTAAATCGCAGGCGCGGGGGGGACGCACCATCGGACGAACAGACGAACGGATGAAGCTAAAAGTGCGTCATGGCGTGGGTGTGTACAGTCACACATACAGTTTAGCGAGTGTGTACTGGGAAGAACTGGCTGGAAATTCAGGTCACAATTTGCGCAAAACGAAAAAAAGGAGAGGGGCACACGGAGGGGTCGCTCGAAATAGCCGGCTGGCATGGAAACGGAAAAAAAGAAGCCGCACGGGGAGGAAGCGTCATAAAGGTAGGAGGCGTTCGAAGGGTAAGAGGCTTAAGAAAGGCATGAACGGCATGAACGGCATGAACGGCATGAACGGCATGAACGGCATGAACGGTATGAACGGTATGAACGGCACGAATGGCACGAACGACTGGGACAGGAACCCTAGGGGGGGTAAAGCGCAAGAAAACGCCAAGAACGTACAGAGTGTATCGCTTGAGGGGCGCTAAAAGTAGGCTTCAAGGGGGAGTCAAAAGAGGGGCTTTAAGTGCGTGAAAATCTTCATCTTGCACCGCAGACAAAACAAAGTTGAAAGAAGAGTCGGCGGTTACAAATGGGGGGTGGACAAACAAGCACGGGGATGCAAAATGGGTGCAGATGTCACAATTACAGTCAGCTACCGCAGCGAGATGAACGACACACGCCATGAAAAAGGGGTCTGCACACATAAACACAGATTCTACATGCACACATGGGTACATGCTACCGCGAATGCGCGAACGGGTGGTCAGCCGGGAGCCCCTATAACATATCCGCAGCTCCTCCGGTAGGGATACACGCAGCGGATACGCGTAACAGATACGCGTAACAGATATACGAAACAGATACGCGTAACAGATACACGAAACAGATACGCGTAACAGATACACGAAACAGATACGCGTAACTGATACACGAAACAGATACGCACAAATGAACGTTTCATAAATGGCCACTCGACGGATGCGTCAGGCTCGCGGAGGGACTTTCACAGGCGAGTAAGCAGATGCATGAGAACTCAGTTACATAATTATTCACACATAAATGGGCATCTCATGCGCGTTGGCCTTTCGCGTTCGCCTGTGTACACATATCTACGGCTAAGTGTACGACTATAAATTTTGCTGCACGGCGAGTCAGAAATGGATTTATAAGTTTTTTCTTTTCCTTTTGAAAATCCGCACAAGGGGGATAAACCAAAAAAAAAAAAAAAAGGGGAGGCAAAGAAGGCAAGGAAAGTACAGCGGGGAGAGAGGTTGAAGAAGGGCAGGCGTGCTTCCCAAATGGAGGATGCAAGAAATGTACAAAGTGGA